>NW_027661961.1:20000-22500 GCF_963422515.1 Blennius ocellaris | reverse complement strand
CCAGGGGCCGCCGCGCTCGGCCCCGGTGGTCCACACTGTGCCCTAAAGTGTTCTGGAGCAAAACACTTAGAAAAAAAAATTTCATCAAAACCTCCATGAATGACCCCCAGAGCGCCACCTCAGGCGTCCGCCGAAGTGCCACCGCCCCCGGACACTTTGTCTGTGAAGCCTCCTTGTCTTTCCCTGGAGGTCTATGTTCCTGAAAACTGGGTTTCTGAAATCCTGCCGGGACCTAAGTGCAGCATACAGGGTAACCTCCAAAGATGGAAAAGTTTTTCCACTTTGGAGGTTACCCTGTATGCTGCACTTAGGTGGCGCGCCCCTGGTACTACACTTACCCCTGGTACCAAACGGACACTTAGAAATATTTTTCACTCTCACACACATCACCACTGGTACCAAACGGACACTTAGAATTATTTTCAGATTTTTCACATTTTTTCATTTTCACACACAACTACTGGTACCAAACTGACACTTAGAAATATTTTCAACTCTGACGCTTCATCCAGACAGACACTCACACACCGCCTTTCACAGGGCTCAAGCCGACTACGCGCACACTTTTCAGCCAAATTATTACAGTGACGCCCCTCCTCTCGGCGCACGGCTCCACAGTCGCTGCGCACAGCTGTCTGGAAGCCGCTGTCCGACCAGACGCACAATTTTCGGCCAAATTATTACAGTCACGCCCCTCCTCTGAGCGCGCAGCTCCACCCTCGCTGCGCACGGCTGTCTGGACGCCGCTGTCCGACCAGACGCACAATTTTCGGCCAAATTATTACAGTCACGCCCCTCCTCTGAGCGCGCAGCTCCACCCTCGCTGCGCACGGCTGTCTGGACGCCGCTGTCCGACCAGACGCACATTTTTCGGCCGAATTATTACAGTTTCGGCTCTCCTCTGAGCCAGCAGCTCCACCCTCGCTGCGCACGGCTGTCTGGACGCCGCTGTCCGACCAGACGCACATTTTTCGGCCGAATTATTACAGTTTCGGCTCTCCTCTGAGCCAGCAGCTCCACCCTCGCTGCGCACGGCTGTCTGGACGCCGCTGTCCGACCAGACGCACATTTTTCGGCCGAATTATTACAGTTTCGGCTCTCCTCTGAGCCAGCAGCTCCACCCTCGCTGCGCACGGCTGTCTGGACGCCGCTGTCCGACCAGACGCACATTTTTCGGCCGAATTATTACAGTCACGCCCCTCCTCTGAGCCAGCAGCTCCACCCTCGCTGCGCACGGCTGTCTGGACGCCGCTGTCCGACCAGACGCACATTTTTCGGCCAAATGTGTACAGTCGCGCTCCGCCTGTGGAGCTCGCGGCGCACGGCTGAGTCCACACGGCTCTCATCAAGCCGGCGGCCGATTACGAGTGCAGTTTCCGGCCGAATTATTACAGTCACGCCCCTCCTCTGAGCGCGCGGCTCCACACAAGCTCCACACGGCTGTCTGGACGCCGCTGTCCGACCAGACGCACAATTTTCGGCCAAATGTGTACAGTCGCGCTCCGCCTGTGGAGCTCGCGGCGCACGGCTGAGTCCACACGGCTCTCATCAAGCCGGCGGCCGATTACGAGTGCAGTTTCCGGCCGAATTAGTACAGTTTCGGCTCTCCTGTGGAGCTCTGTGGACGCACGTTAGTCCAGCAGCCTCTCTTCATGCCCCTGGCCGACACGACGCACTGTTTTCCGGACTCACTGACACTTTTACGCGCCTCTTCTCTGCTCTGCCACAGCGCTGACAGCGACAGGTGATGACGGGTCCCGTCCGCCAGAGGGCAGTGAGGGAGCGGATGCATCTCTCCAGAGAAAATACTCTGGAAGTACAGAAGTACAGACAGGATTTATCACACATGCAGGCCCGCATGCAGCCACTATTTGGGGGCTGAGGGTCACATATAAGCCACTCAAGCTCCAGACTCACACCCAGACTTCCCACTTAACTTCACCTGGTCTCGGCACACTCCCCTCGGATCACAGCCTCCAGACACACGCCCCTCATGCTCCTGCTCCAGCACCAGGCTCTCCACGCGGTCCCGTGTACCCACACTTAAGCACCCCCCCTCGGACTAAACACCTCCAGCCGCCCCCGCTGCAGGGCCGTGCCCCTGGGACCAGAAACGGGCTCCGTGCCGGTCCACTTAACCCGGGCCAGGCTCACCCGGCTCGGATCACGGCCTCCAGCCACACGCCCCTCCTGCTGCTCCAGGATCCAGACCCTCAGTGTGACTTCACCGAACCCGAGACAGCTCACCCGGCTCGGATCACGGCCTCCAGCCACACGCCCCTCCTGCTGCTCCAGGATCCAGACCCCAGGTGTGACTTAACCGAATCCGAGACAGCTCACCCTGCTCGGATCAAGGCCTCCAGCCACACGCCCCTCCTGCTGCTCCAGGATCCAGACCCTCAGTGTGACTTCACCGAAACCGAGACAGCTCACCCTGCTCGGATCGAGGCCTCCAGCCACACGCCCCTCCTGCTGCTCCAGGATCCAGACCCCAAGTGTG
>NW_027661961.1:7500-10000 GCF_963422515.1 Blennius ocellaris | reverse complement strand
GGGTGGTCCGCTGTGGCCGCCGATTTGCTCTGGAGCAAAACACTTAGAAAAAAAAAAAAGAGAGAAAAAAAAAAAAAAAAAGCTCCACGGGCCCGCCCGACCCGGTTCTGGTCCGACCCGGGGCCGCCGTGCTCGGCCCGGGTGGTCCGCTGTGGCCGCCGATGTGTTCTGGAGCAAAACACTTAGTCAAAAAAAAAATTTCAAAAATCTCATGAAAACCTCCATAAAGGGCCCGCCCGACCCGGTTCCGGTCCGACCAGGGGCCGCCGTGCTCGGCCCCGGTGGTCCACATTGTGCCCTAAAGTGTTCTGGAGCAAAACACTTAGAAAAAAAAAAATTTCAAAAATCTCATGAAAACCTCCATAAAGGGCCCGCCCGACCCGGTTCCGGTCCGACCAGGGGCCGCCGCGCTCGGCCCCGGTGGTCCACACTGTGCCCTAAAGTGTTCTGGAGCAAAACACTTAGAAAAAAAAATTTCATCAAAACCTCCATGAATGACCCCCAGAGCGCCACCTCAGGCGTCCGCCGAAGTGCCACCGCCCCCGGACACTTTGTCTGTGAAGCCTCCTTGTCTTTCCCTGGAGGTCTATGTTCCTGAAAACTGGGTTTCTGAAATCCTGCCGGGACCTAAGTGCAGCATACAGGGTAACCTCCAAAGATGGAAAAGTTTTTCCACTTTGGAGGTTACCCTGTATGCTGCACTTAGGTGGCGCGCCCCTGGTACTACACTTACCCCTGGTACCAAACGGACACTTAGAAATATTTTTCACTCTCACACACATCACCACTGGTACCAAACGGACACTTAGAATTATTTTCAGATTTTTCACATTTTTTCATTTTCACACACAACTACTGGTACCAAACTGACACTTAGAAATATTTTCAACTCTGACGCTTCATCCAGACAGACACTCACACACCGCCTTTCACAGGGCTCAAGCCGACTACGCGCACACTTTTCAGCCAAATTATTACAGTGACGCCCCTCCTCTCGGCGCACGGCTCCACAGTCGCTGCGCACAGCTGTCTGGAAGCCGCTGTCCGACCAGACGCACAATTTTCGGCCAAATTATTACAGTCACGCCCCTCCTCTGAGCGCGCAGCTCCACCCTCGCTGCGCACGGCTGTCTGGACGCCGCTGTCCGACCAGACGCACAATTTTCGGCCAAATTATTACAGTCACGCCCCTCCTCTGAGCGCGCAGCTCCACCCTCGCTGCGCACGGCTGTCTGGACGCCGCTGTCCGACCAGACGCACATTTTTCGGCCGAATTATTACAGTTTCGGCTCTCCTCTGAGCCAGCAGCTCCACCCTCGCTGCGCACGGCTGTCTGGACGCCGCTGTCCGACCAGACGCACATTTTTCGGCCGAATTATTACAGTTTCGGCTCTCCTCTGAGCCAGCAGCTCCACCCTCGCTGCGCACGGCTGTCTGGACGCCGCTGTCCGACCAGACGCACATTTTTCGGCCGAATTATTACAGTTTCGGCTCTCCTCTGAGCCAGCAGCTCCACCCTCGCTGCGCACGGCTGTCTGGACGCCGCTGTCCGACCAGACGCACATTTTTCGGCCGAATTATTACAGTCACGCCCCTCCTCTGAGCCAGCAGCTCCACCCTCGCTGCGCACGGCTGTCTGGACGCCGCTGTCCGACCAGACGCACATTTTTCGGCCAAATGTGTACAGTCGCGCTCCGCCTGTGGAGCTCGCGGCGCACGGCTGAGTCCACACGGCTCTCATCAAGCCGGCGGCCGATTACGAGTGCAGTTTCCGGCCGAATTATTACAGTCACGCCCCTCCTCTGAGCGCGCGGCTCCACACAAGCTCCACACGGCTGTCTGGACGCCGCTGTCCGACCAGACGCACAATTTTCGGCCAAATGTGTACAGTCGCGCTCCGCCTGTGGAGCTCGCGGCGCACGGCTGAGTCCACACGGCTCTCATCAAGCCGGCGGCCGATTACGAGTGCAGTTTCCGGCCGAATTAGTACAGTTTCGGCTCTCCTGTGGAGCTCTGTGGACGCACGTTAGTCCAGCAGCCTCTCTTCATGCCCCTGGCCGACACGACGCACTGTTTTCCGGACTCACTGACACTTTTACGCGCCTCTTCTCTGCTCTGCCACAGCGCTGACAGCGACAGGTGATGACGGGTCCCGTCCGCCAGAGGGCAGTGAGGGAGCGGATGCATCTCTCCAGAGAAAATACTCTGGAAGTACAGAAGTACAGACAGGATTTATCACACATGCAGGCCCGCATGCAGCCACTATTTGGGGGCTGAGGGTCACATATAAGCCACTCAAGCTCCAGACTCACACCCAGACTTCCCACTTAACTTCACCTGGTCTCGGCACACTCCCCTCGGATCACAGCCTCCAGACACACGCCCCTCATGCTCCTGCTCCAGCACCAGGCTCTCCACGCGGTCCCGTGTACCCACACTTAAGCACCCCCCCTCGGACTAAACACCTCCAGCCGCCCCCGCTGCAGGGCCGTGCCCCTGG
>NW_027661962.1:136421-302653 GCF_963422515.1 Blennius ocellaris | reverse complement strand
CTTTTAACAGAATTACTCAAGATGACCCCCTACCCTCTACCTCTCCTAAACTTAACCTCTCTCATTTCCTTGCCTAAACCTAATTTCCTACATCCTTCTGATCCCCTACCCTCTACCTTTCCTAATCCTAAGGTCTCCCCTTCTCCTAAACCCCCTCCCCCCTCTCCTAAACCTAAGTCCTCCATTCCTTGCCTAAACCAAACTCCCTTCCCTCCCTCCTACCCTCCCACCCTCTACCGCTCCTAAACTTAACCCCTTTTTTTCCCCTTGCCTAAACCTAAATTCTTGATCCCCTCTCAAATTACCTTCCCACTGTACCTTATCCACACTCAGCTTCCCCTGTCACCCACCTTCTTGCCTTCCCTTTTGATTTTCTGAATTTTGGTTATGACACCATTATTACACAACCATAAGCCGATTTTACGGGTTTTTGCTTTTTTACAAAGAAGATCGTTCTGTTGCCCGTGCCTCCTCGACTATGTTCCAAACCTAACCTTGCCAGAGCCAGGCATCTATTCAGAAAAGCAATTTTTAACCCTTTTAAACATATCCCATTGGGAAAGATGATTTTTATGGACCTTTTAAACTTCCCAGTTTTATAATTTTTCTTCTCTTAGAAAATTTTAGAACTAGCTTTCAGGGCAGACCCGGTTTTAGTAAACACATCGTGTGATTGAAGTTTTTATGGAAAAAACACACCTTTTATTGTTTTATGGGACTCACAACCTCGGGACACCAGCTTTTCTCCTGCTGGCATCTTTTGGAACAGGATCCGGCAGGCTTGGCACGGAGAGCTTGGACTTGCCCACTGAACTGGAGCTATGACCTCTTTCATCACTCCAAAAAAACCACAAAATAGTCCCTCGACCTGGTCTCACCCTGACATTACCCTCTCTTTACTCTCTCCTCCTTCTTATAAATTTTCTTAGGAGTTTTTTAAACAGGAGCTACTTATTTATAAAGTCTTTTAGTCCATTAAGGTTCTTACAACATCTTTTATAAACATCTCTCATCATCTCTTTTATTCCTTTTACAAAGGTTTGAATTCCTCTTTTATTCTCTTATTTCCTGTTTGTAAGGCTCTGTTTCCTTCCAGAGAGGCAGCCGTAATCTTAAAGTGACCACACGGGGGAGCCAAAATGAAATCATAGCAGATGGACGACAACCTGAAAAAACTACAAAGATGGTGTTCCACTTCCTGCTTTGGCTCCTCCCACATCCTGTAAACTCCCTCCACAGGAACTTGAAAAGCCACCTGCCACAAACATTTCTCTAACGCCCCTGAGGAAGACGCACAGTCGAAACGTTGGGCTTTTAACCTTTTTTCCTTTTTTCTCTTCGCAGAGACTGAGGATTTTAATGAACTGTTTGCTTTTAGGATTTTTTTAGCTGAGCTCAGTAAAATGTGTGTTTTTAACTGAATGAATACAAAAGGACAATTTATTCCACATCCTGAAACCGGCTACTTTAAAGAAGGGGATCCAGCGACGGCCTCCGGAGAAAACAGGTCCTCCTGTACGGCGAGTTCCAGATCCTGGACACATCCCACAGCGGTCCGGATTTCGAGGTTGGTGTGGTTCACTCGATTCTGGCTTAAGCCTCTCTGGAACAGAATCATCCTCTTTTGTAAAAGGTTTTAACAAACAATTTTCATTCTTTTACTTATCATCATACACTCTCAGTTATTTTAAATCTGAGCCTTTATCGATCCTCTTTTAATCTCTACTTCTTATCCTTATCTACTTTATTTACTTACTTGATTTTTGGTTGTTTTATTTCTTTACGGGAGTAGTATTTTACTAGTCTTTAACCACCCTCACCAGGACAGAGGACCTAGTTTTATTCACTCTTACAGAAAAGCCAACCTATTTAATAATCTTCTTTTATTTTAGTTTTTTCCTTTAATTTTTTTTACTTACCTTTTATATACTTACCTTATACTTACCTTTCTTTTATTGAGAGATGTTTCTGACGCTGGAGAAACTGGTGAGTAATCACTTTCCAGACCAGGGGGACTTGGAGACCATTCTACGGCACTCGACATGGCCCAGAGCAGACCTGCAAGGTTTGGACCCTGCAAAATCAAAGATTAGGTCCACTCTTTATTTTAAAACCATACAGGTCATCCACCATGAAAACATAATATTTGAAGCCATTGAAAACGACTCTATTCCACCAGGGATGGAAAAGAAAATCAATAAACTTTCGGATTTCATCAAGCCAGCAGGCCCCACCCAGAAGGTAAAAGATAAGATTAAAACCAACACGTACCTCTGGATGAAAAATATTTTACAAACACTACAAGATCATTATGAGGAGGCGGTGACCAAACTCAGCATGTTGGTTGAAAACAGCCAGCCGTTCCAACCATCGGCATGGCAAACTGCTCTTAACATGGCTAAAAAAAGATTTGGTCACCGTCTCAAACCAACTTCTATTAATGAAGCACACCAAAAAATTCTTGAGTGGGCCCTTTACGACATTGACCCAAACACCTCACCACCACCCCTCCACTCCAGGACAGTGGGTTCGCAAACCGAGGGTCTGGATGACACCAGCCCTGCTGAGGAGACCAAGACCTCCCCCTCCCCGGCCACCTCCATCCAACAGGAGGTGAACATGGAACGGGCGAAACGGCAGGAGGGACCCCCCCGGAGTCCCCCTACACCGACCCCCCAACCAACCCGAGGAACGGAGGGACCACACCCCAGCAGGCCCCAGAAGCAGATACCAGCCACGACCCACCAGGCCCGAACCCCCGGAACCACCGACAGGAGCGGACGGAGGGAGACCCACATAGTACCCCAGCCGGCCCCCCAGCAGTGGATCCACCAGAAGGCCGAGACCATCACCCAGCTGAAGGGACGGAGGGAGACCTACGTACCACCACAGCGGGCCCCTCACCAGCGTATCCACCGGCGGGCCGGGACCACCACCCAGCGGGCCGAGACCACCATTCAGCGGGACTCCCAAAGTGAGGAGATTCCACCCGGGTCAACAGAGAGCCGACAGGCCTTCAAATGGGGAAACCACCTACCTCTACACCACAACGTCCCACTAAAGACCAGATACTCTCCACGACCCCTACAGACCACCTGGAAAAGACAATGAACAATTCACTTAATTTTAATAAAGTCTGTAGACAACTTTTATACTCTAGCTCCGATTGTAATCTCTTAATTATCTTTTAAAATGTTCTAATATTCTTTTAACAGAATTACTCAAGATGACCCCCTACCCTCTACCTCTCCTAAACTTAACCTCTCTCATTTCCTTGCCTAAACCTAATTTCCTACATCCTTCTGATCCCCTACCCTCTACCTTTCCTAATCCTAAGGTCTCCCCTTCTCCTAAACCCCTCCCCCCTCTCCTAAACCTAAGTCCTCCATTCCTTGCCTAAACCAAACTCCCTTCCCTCCCTCCTACCCTCCCACCCTCTACCGCTCCTAAACTTAACCCCTTTTTTTCCCCTTGCCTAAACCTAAATTCTTGATCCCCTCTCAAATTACCTTCCCACTGTACCTTATCCACACTCAGCTTCCCCTGTCACCCACCTTCTTGCCTTCCCCTTTTGATTTTCTGAATTTTGGTTATGACACCATTATTACACAACCATAAGCCGATTTTACGGGTTTTTGCTTTTTTACAAAGAAGATCGTTCTGTTGCCCGTGCCTCCTCGACTATGTTCCAAACCTAACCTTGCCAGAGCCAGGCATCTATTCAGAAAAGCAATTTTTAACCCTTTTAAACATATCCCATTGGGAAAGATGATTTTTATGGACCTTTTAAACTTCCCAGTTTTATAATTTTTCTTCTCTTAGAAAATTTTAGAACTAGCTTTCAGGGCAGACCCGGTTTTAGTAAACACATCGTGTGATTGAAGTTTTTATGGAAAAAACACACCTTTTATTGTTTTATGGGACTCACAACCTCGGGACACCAGCTTTTCTCCTGCTGGCATCTTTTGGAACAGGATCCGGCAGGCTTGGCACGGAGAGCTTGGACTTGCCCACTGAACTGGAGCTATGACCTCTTTCATCACTCCAAAAAAACCACAAAATAGTCCCTCGACCTGGTCTCACCCTGACATTACCCTCTCTTTACTCTCTCCTCCTTCTTATAAATTTTCTTAGGAGTTTTTTAAACAGGAGCTACTTATTTATAAAGTCTTTTAGTCCATTAAGGTTCTTACAACATCTTTTATAAACATCTCTCATCATCTCTTTTATTCCTTTTACAAAGGTTTGAATTCCTCTTTTATTCTCTTATTTCCTGTTTGTAAGGCTCTGTTTCCTTCCAGAGAGGCAGCCGTAATCTTAAAGTGACCACACGGGGGAGCCAAAATGAAATCATAGCAGATGGACGACAACCTGAAAAAACTACAAAGATGGTGTTCCACTTCCTGCTTTGGCTCCTCCCACATCCTGTAAACTCCCTCCACAGGAACTTGAAAAGCCACCTGCCACAAACATTTCTCTAACGCCCCTGAGGAAGACGCACAGTCGAAACGTTGGGCTTTTAACCTTTTTTCCTTTTTTCTCTTCGCAGAGACTGAGGATTTTAATGAACTGTTTGCTTTTAGGATTTTTTTAGCTGAGCTCAGTAAAATGTGTGTTTTTAACTGAATGAATACAAAAGGACAATTTATTCCACATCCTGAAACCGGCTACTTTAAAGAAGGGGATCCAGCGACGGCCTCCGGAGAAAACAGGTCCTCCTGTACGGCGAGTTCCAGATCCTGGACACATCCCACAGCGGTCCGGATTTCGAGGTTGGTGTGGTTCACTCGATTCTGGCTTAAGCCTCTCTGGAACAGAATCATCCTCTTTTGTAAAAGGTTTTAACAAACAATTTTCATTCTTTTACTTATCATCATACACTCTCAGTTATTTTAAATCTGAGCCTTTATCGATCCTCTTTTAATCTCTACTTCTTATCCTTATCTACTTTATTTACTTACTTGATTTTTGGTTGTTTTATTTCTTTACGGGAGTAGTATTTTACTAGTCTTTAACCACCCTCACCAGGACAGAGGACCTAGTTTTATTCACTCTTACAGAAAAGCCAACCTATTTAATAATCTTCTTTTATTTTAGTTTTTTCCTTTAATTTTTTTTACTTACCTTTTATATACTTACCTTATACTTACCTTTCTTTTATTGAGAGATGTTTCTGACGCTGGAGAAACTGGTGAGTAATCACTTTCCAGACCAGGGGGACTTGGAGACCATTCTACGGCACTCGACATGGCCCAGAGCAGACCTGCAAGGTTTGGACCCTGCAAAATCAAAGATTAGGTCCACTCTTTATTTTAAAACCATACAGGTCATCCACCATGAAAACATAATATTTGAAGCCATTGAAAACGACTCTATTCCACCAGGGATGGAAAAGAAAATCAATAAACTTTCGGATTTCATCAAGCCAGCAGGCCCCACCCAGAAGGTAAAAGATAAGATTAAAACCAACACGTACCTCTGGATGAAAAATATTTTACAAACACTACAAGATCATTATGAGGAGGCGGTGACCAAACTCAGCATGTTGGTTGAAAACAGCCAGCCGTTCCAACCATCGGCATGGCAAACTGCTCTTAACATGGCTAAAAAAAGATTTGGTCACCGTCTCAAACCAACTTCTATTAATGAAGCACACCAAAAAATTCTTGAGTGGGCCCTTTACGACATTGACCCAAACACCTCACCACCACCCCTCCACTCCAGGACAGTGGGTTCGCAAACCGAGGGTCTGGATGACACCAGCCCTGCTGAGGAGACCAAGACCTCCCCCTCCCCGGCCACCTCCATCCAACAGGAGGTGAACATGGAACGGGCGAAACGGCAGGAGGGACCCCCCCGGAGTCCCCCTACACCGACCCCCCAACCAACCCGAGGAACGGAGGGACCACACCCCAGCAGGCCCCAGAAGCAGATACCAGCCACGACCCACCAGGCCCGAACCCCCGGAACCACCGACAGGAGCGGACGGAGGGAGACCCACATAGTACCCCAGCCGGCCCCCCAGCAGTGGATCCACCAGAAGGCCGAGACCATCACCCAGCTGAAGGGACGGAGGGAGACCTACGTACCACCACAGCGGGCCCCTCACCAGCGTATCCACCGGCGGGCCGGGACCACCACCCAGCGGGCCGAGACCACCATTCAGCGGGACTCCCAAAGTGAGGAGATTCCACCCGGGTCAACAGAGAGCCGACAGGCCTTCAAATGGGGAAACCACCTACCTCTACACCACAACGTCCCACTAAAGACCAGATACTCTCCACGACCCCTACAGACCACCTGGAAAAGACAATGAACAATTCACTTAATTTTAATAAAGTCTGTAGACAACTTTTATACTCTAGCTCCGATTGTAATCTCTTAATTATCTTTTAAAATGTTCTAATATTCTTTTAACAGAATTACTCAAGATGACCCCCTACCCTCTACCTCTCCTAAACTTAACCTCTCTCATTTCCTTGCCTAAACCTAATTTCCTACATCCTTCTGATCCCCTACCCTCTACCTTTCCTAATCCTAAGGTCTCCCCTTCTCCTAAACCCCTCCCCCCTCTCCTAAACCTAAGTCCTCCATTCCTTGCCTAAACCAAACTCCCTTCCCTCCCTCCTACCCTCCCACCCTCTACCGCTCCTAAACTTAACCCCTTTTTTTCCCCTTGCCTAAACCTAAATTCTTGATCCCCTCTCAAATTACCTTCCCACTGTACCTTATCCACACTCAGCTTCCCCTGTCACCCACCTTCTTGCCTTCCCCTTTTGATTTTCTGAATTTTGGTTATGACACCATTATTACACAACCATAAGCCGATTTTACGGGTTTTTGCTTTTTTACAAAGAAGATCGTTCTGTTGCCCGTGCCTCCTCGACTATGTTCCAAACCTAACCTTGCCAGAGCCAGGCATCTATTCAGAAAAGCAATTTTTAACCCTTTTAAACATATCCCATTGGGAAAGATGATTTTTATGGACCTTTTAAACTTCCCAGTTTTATAATTTTTCTTCTCTTAGAAAATTTTAGAACTAGCTTTCAGGGCAGACCCGGTTTTAGTAAACACATCGTGTGATTGAAGTTTTTATGGAAAAAACACACCTTTTATTGTTTTATGGGACTCACAACCTCGGGACACCAGCTTTTCTCCTGCTGGCATCTTTTGGAACAGGATCCGGCAGGCTTGGCACGGAGAGCTTGGACTTGCCCACTGAACTGGAGCTATGACCTCTTTCATCACTCCAAAAAAACCACAAAATAGTCCCTCGACCTGGTCTCACCCTGACATTACCCTCTCTTTACTCTCTCCTCCTTCTTATAAATTTTCTTAGGAGTTTTTTAAACAGGAGCTACTTATTTATAAAGTCTTTTAGTCCATTAAGGTTCTTACAACATCTTTTATAAACATCTCTCATCATCTCTTTTATTCCTTTTACAAAGGTTTGAATTCCTCTTTTATTCTCTTATTTCCTATTTGTAAGGCTCTGTTTCCTTCCAGAGAGGCAGCCGTAATCTTAAAGTGACCACACGGGGGAGCCAAAATGAAATCATAGCAGATGGACGACAACCTGAAAAAACTACAAAGATGGTGTTCCACTTCCTGCTTTGGCTCCTCCCACATCCTGTAAACTCCCTCCACAGGAACTTGAAAAGCCACCTGCCACAAACATTTCTCTAACGCCCCTGAGGAAGACGCACAGTCGAAACGTTGGGCTTTTAACCTTTTTTCCTTTTTTCTCTTCGCAGAGACTGAGGATTTTAATGAACTGTTTGCTTTTAGGATTTTTTTAGCTGAGCTCAGTAAAATGTGTGTTTTTAACTGAATGAATACAAAAGGACAATTTATTCCACATCCTGAAACCGGCTACTTTAAAGAAGGGGATCCAGCGACGGCCTCCGGAGAAAACAGGTCCTCCTGTACGGCGAGTTCCAGATCCTGGACACATCCCACAGCGGTCCGGATTTCGAGGTTGGTGTGGTTCACTCGATTCTGGCTTAAGCCTCTCTGGAACAGAATCATCCTCTTTTGTAAAAGGTTTTAACAAACAATTTTCATTCTTTTACTTATCATCATACACTCTCAGTTATTTTAAATCTGAGCCTTTATCGATCCTCTTTTAATCTCTACTTCTTATCCTTATCTACTTTATTTACTTACTTGATTTTTGGTTGTTTTATTTCTTTACGGGAGTAGTATTTTACTAGTCTTTAACCACCCTCACCAGGACAGAGGACCTAGTTTTATTCACTCTTACAGAAAAGCCAACCTATTTAATAATCTTCTTTTATTTTAGTTTTTTCCTTTAATTTTTTTTACTTACCTTTTATATACTTACCTTATACTTACCTTTCTTTTATTGAGAGATGTTTCTGACGCTGGAGAAACTGGTGAGTAATCACTTTCCAGACCAGGGGGACTTGGAGACCATTCTACGGCACTCGACATGGCCCAGAGCAGACCTGCAAGGTTTGGACCCTGCAAAATCAAAGATTAGGTCCACTCTTTATTTTAAAACCATACAGGTCATCCACCATGAAAACATAATATTTGAAGCCATTGAAAACGACTCTATTCCACCAGGGATGGAAAAGAAAATCAATAAACTTTCGGATTTCATCAAGCCAGCAGGCCCCACCCAGAAGGTAAAAGATAAGATTAAAACCAACACGTACCTCTGGATGAAAAATATTTTACAAACACTACAAGATCATTATGAGGAGGCGGTGACCAAACTCAGCATGTTGGTTGAAAACAGCCAGCCGTTCCAACCATCGGCATGGCAAACTGCTCTTAACATGGCTAAAAAAAGATTTGGTCACCGTCTCAAACCAACTTCTATTAATGAAGCACACCAAAAAATTCTTGAGTGGGCCCTTTACGACATTGACCCAAACACCTCACCACCACCCCTCCACTCCAGGACAGTGGGTTCGCAAACCGAGGGTCTGGATGACACCAGCCCTGCTGAGGAGACCAAGACCTCCCCCTCCCCGGCCACCTCCATCCAACAGGAGGTGAACATGGAACGGGCGAAACGGCAGGAGGGACCCCCCCGGAGTCCCCCTACACCGACCCCCCAACCAACCCGAGGAACGGAGGGACCACACCCCAGCAGGCCCCAGAAGCAGATACCAGCCACGACCCACCAGGCCCGAACCCCCGGAACCACCGACAGGAGCGGACGGAGGGAGACCCACATAGTACCCCAGCCGGCCCCCCAGCAGTGGATCCACCAGAAGGCCGAGACCATCACCCAGCTGAAGGGACGGAGGGAGACCTACGTACCACCACAGCGGGCCCCTCACCAGCGTATCCACCGGCGGGCCGGGACCACCACCCAGCGGGCCGAGACCACCATTCAGCGGGACTCCCAAAGTGAGGAGATTCCACCCGGGTCAACAGAGAGCCGACAGGCCTTCAAATGGGGAAACCACCTACCTCTACACCACAACGTCCCACTAAAGACCAGATACTCTCCACGACCCCTACAGACCACCTGGAAAAGACAATGAACAATTCACTTAATTTTAATAAAGTCTGTAGACAACTTTTATACTCTAGCTCCGATTGTAATCTCTTAATTATCTTTTAAAATGTTCTAATATTCTTTTAACAGAATTACTCAAGATGACCCCCTACCCTCTACCTCTCCTAAACTTAACCTCTCTCATTTCCTTGCCTAAACCTAATTTCCTACATCCTTCTGATCCCCTACCCTCTACCTTTCCTAATCCTAAGGTCTCCCCTTCTCCTAAACCCCTCCCCCCTCTCCTAAACCTAAGTCCTCCATTCCTTGCCTAAACCAAACTCCCTTCCCTCCCTCCTACCCTCCCACCCTCTACCGCTCCTAAACTTAACCCCTTTTTTTCCCCTTGCCTAAACCTAAATTCTTGATCCCCTCTCAAATTACCTTCCCACTGTACCTTATCCACACTCAGCTTCCCCTGTCACCCACCTTCTTGCCTTCCCCTTTTGATTTTCTGAATTTTGGTTATGACACCATTATTACACAACCATAAGCCGATTTTACGGGTTTTTGCTTTTTTACAAAGAAGATCGTTCTGTTGCCCGTGCCTCCTCGACTATGTTCCAAACCTAACCTTGCCAGAGCCAGGCATCTATTCAGAAAAGCAATTTTTAACCCTTTTAAACATATCCCATTGGGAAAGATGATTTTTATGGACCTTTTAAACTTCCCAGTTTTATAATTTTTCTTCTCTTAGAAAATTTTAGAACTAGCTTTCAGGGCAGACCCGGTTTTAGTAAACACATCGTGTGATTGAAGTTTTTATGGAAAAAACACACCTTTTATTGTTTTATGGGACTCACAACCTCGGGACACCAGCTTTTCTCCTGCTGGCATCTTTTGGAACAGGATCCGGCAGGCTTGGCACGGAGAGCTTGGACTTGCCCACTGAACTGGAGCTATGACCTCTTTCATCACTCCAAAAAAACCACAAAATAGTCCCTCGACCTGGTCTCACCCTGACATTACCCTCTCTTTACTCTCTCCTCCTTCTTATAAATTTTCTTAGGAGTTTTTTAAACAGGAGCTACTTATTTATAAAGTCTTTTAGTCCATTAAGGTTCTTACAACATCTTTTATAAACATCTCTCATCATCTCTTTTATTCCTTTTACAAAGGTTTGAATTCCTCTTTTATTCTCTTATTTCCTGTTTGTAAGGCTCTGTTTCCTTCCAGAGAGGCAGCCGTAATCTTAAAGTGACCACACGGGGGAGCCAAAATGAAATCATAGCAGATGGACGACAACCTGAAAAAACTACAAAGATGGTGTTCCACTTCCTGCTTTGGCTCCTCCCACATCCTGTAAACTCCCTCCACAGGAACTTGAAAAGCCACCTGCCACAAACATTTCTCTAACGCCCCTGAGGAAGACGCACAGTCGAAACGTTGGGCTTTTAACCTTTTTTCCTTTTTTCTCTTCGCAGAGACTGAGGATTTTAATGAACTGTTTGCTTTTAGGATTTTTTTAGCTGAGCTCAGTAAAATGTGTGTTTTTAACTGAATGAATACAAAAGGACAATTTATTCCACATCCTGAAACCGGCTACTTTAAAGAAGGGGATCCAGCGACGGCCTCCGGAGAAAACAGGTCCTCCTGTACGGCGAGTTCCAGATCCTGGACACATCCCACAGCGGTCCGGATTTCGAGGTTGGTGTGGTTCACTCGATTCTGGCTTAAGCCTCTCTGGAACAGAATCATCCTCTTTTGTAAAAGGTTTTAACAAACAATTTTCATTCTTTTACTTATCATCATACACTCTCAGTTATTTTAAATCTGAGCCTTTATCGATCCTCTTTTAATCTCTACTTCTTATCCTTATCTACTTTATTTACTTACTTGATTTTTGGTTGTTTTATTTCTTTACGGGAGTAGTATTTTACTAGTCTTTAACCACCCTCACCAGGACAGAGGACCTAGTTTTATTCACTCTTACAGAAAAGCCAACCTATTTAATAATCTTCTTTTATTTTAGTTTTTTCCTTTAATTTTTTTTACTTACCTTTTATATACTTACCTTATACTTACCTTTCTTTTATTGAGAGATGTTTCTGACGCTGGAGAAACTGGTGAGTAATCACTTTCCAGACCAGGGGGACTTGGAGACCATTCTACGGCACTCGACATGGCCCAGAGCAGACCTGCAAGGTTTGGACCCTGCAAAATCAAAGATTAGGTCCACTCTTTATTTTAAAACCATACAGGTCATCCACCATGAAAACATAATATTTGAAGCCATTGAAAACGACTCTATTCCACCAGGGATGGAAAAGAAAATCAATAAACTTTCGGATTTCATCAAGCCAGCAGGCCCCACCCAGAAGGTAAAAGATAAGATTAAAACCAACACGTACCTCTGGATGAAAAATATTTTACAAACACTACAAGATCATTATGAGGAGGCGGTGACCAAACTCAGCATGTTGGTTGAAAACAGCCAGCCGTTCCAACCATCGGCATGGCAAACTGCTCTTAACATGGCTAAAAAAAGATTTGGTCACCGTCTCAAACCAACTTCTATTAATGAAGCACACCAAAAAATTCTTGAGTGGGCCCTTTACGACATTGACCCAAACACCTCACCACCACCCCTCCACTCCAGGACAGTGGGTTCGCAAACCGAGGGTCTGGATGACACCAGCCCTGCTGAGGAGACCAAGACCTCCCCCTCCCCGGCCACCTCCATCCAACAGGAGGTGAACATGGAACGGGCGAAACGGCAGGAGGGACCCCCCCGGAGTCCCCCTACACCGACCCCCCAACCAACCCGAGGAACGGAGGGACCACACCCCAGCAGGCCCCAGAAGCAGATACCAGCCACGACCCACCAGGCCCGAACCCCCGGAACCACCGACAGGAGCGGACGGAGGGAGACCCACATAGTACCCCAGCCGGCCCCCCAGCAGTGGATCCACCAGAAGGCCGAGACCATCACCCAGCTGAAGGGACGGAGGGAGACCTACGTACCACCACAGCGGGCCCCTCACCAGCGTATCCACCGGCGGGCCGGGACCACCACCCAGCGGGCCGAGACCACCATTCAGCGGGACTCCCAAAGTGAGGAGATTCCACCCGGGTCAACAGAGAGCCGACAGGCCTTCAAATGGGGAAACCACCTACCTCTACACCACAACGTCCCACTAAAGACCAGATACTCTCCACGACCCCTACAGACCACCTGGAAAAGACAATGAACAATTCACTTAATTTTAATAAAGTCTGTAGACAACTTTTATACTCTAGCTCCGATTGTAATCTCTTAATTATCTTTTAAAATGTTCTAATATTCTTTTAACAGAATTACTCAAGATGACCCCCTACCCTCTACCTCTCCTAAACTTAACCTCTCTCATTTCCTTGCCTAAACCTAATTTCCTACATCCTTCTGATCCCCTACCCTCTACCTTTCCTAATCCTAAGGTCTCCCCTTCTCCTAAACCCCTCCCCCCTCTCCTAAACCTAAGTCCTCCATTCCTTGCCTAAACCAAACTCCCTTCCCTCCCTCCTACCCTCCCACCCTCTACCGCTCCTAAACTTAACCCCTTTTTTTCCCCTTGCCTAAACCTAAATTCTTGATCCCCTCTCAAATTACCTTCCCACTGTACCTTATCCACACTCAGCTTCCCCTGTCACCCACCTTCTTGCCTTCCCCTTTTGATTTTCTGAATTTTGGTTATGACACCATTATTACACAACCATAAGCCGATTTTACGGGTTTTTGCTTTTTTACAAAGAAGATCGTTCTGTTGCCCGTGCCTCCTCGACTATGTTCCAAACCTAACCCTAACCCTAACCCTAACCCTAGGACTTAACCCTAACCCTAACCCTAGGACTTAACCCTAACCCTAACCCTAGGACTTAACCCTAACCCTAACCCTAGGACTTAACCCTAACCCTAACCCTAGGACTTAACCCTAACCCTAACCCTAGGACTTAACCCTAACCCTAACCCTAGGACTTAACCCTAACCCTAACCCTAGGACTTAACCCTAACCCTAACCCTAGGACTTAACCCTAACCCTAACCCTAGGACTTAACCCTAACCCTAACCCTAGGACTTAACCCTAACCCTAACCCTAGGACTTAACCCTAACCCTAACCCTAGGACTTAACCCTAACCCTAACCCTAGGACTTAACCCTAACCCTAACCCTAGGACTTAACCCTAACCCTAACCCTAGGACTTAACCCTAACCCTAACCCTAGGACTTAACCCTAACCCTAACCCTAGGACTTAACCCTAACCCTAACCCTAGGACTTAACCCTAACCCTAACCCTAGGACTTAACCCTAACCCTAACCCTAGGACTTAACCCTAACCCTAACCCTAGGACTTAACCCTAACCCTAACCCTAGGACTTAACCCTAACCCTAACCCTAGGACTTAACCCTAACCCTAACCCTAGGACTTAACCCTAACCCTAACCCTAGGACTTAACCCTAACCCTAACCCTAGGACTTAACCCTAACCCTAACCCTAGGACTTAACCCTAACCCTAACCCTAGGACTTAACCCTAACCCTAACCCTAGGACTTAACCCTAACCCTAACCCTAACCCTAGGACTTAACCCTAACCCTAACCCTAACCCTAACCCTAACCCTAACCCTAGGACTTAACCCTAACCCTAACCCTAGGACATTTGTAATTTCAGGAGTTTGTGTTGATGTACCGTCCAAGGAACAAGAATTTTTTATTTCAGGAGTTTGTGTTGATGCACCGTCCAAGTAGCAATAATTTTTTTATTTCAGGAGTTTGTGTTGATGTCCCAGCAAGTCTTTGTCATTGCAGGAGTTTGTGTTGATGGAGAAATACTTGCCGGTCCATCAACACAAACTCCTGAAATGATAAAGACTTGCCAAGCCATTAAAACAAACTCCCGAAATAACAAATTGTTACTATTTGGACGGTGCATCAACACAAACTCCTGAAATAAAAAATTGTTGCTACTTGGACGGTACATCAACACAAACTTCTGAAATTACAAATACTTGCCGGTCCAACACAAACTCCCGAAATAACAAATTGCTAATATTTGGACGGTGCATCAACACAAACTCCTGAAATAAAAAATTGTTGCTACTTGGACGGTCCATCAACAGAAACTCCTGAAATAACAAATTGTTGCCACTTGGATGGTCCATCAACACAAACTTCTGAAATTACAAATACTTGCCGGTCCATCAACACAAACTCCTGAAATCACAAAGACTTGCCAGGCCATCAACACAAACTCCTGAAATAAAAAATTATTGCTACTTGAATGGTGCATCAACACAAACTTCTGAAATTACAAACACTTGCCGGTCCATCAACACAAACTCCTGAAATCACAAAGACTTGCCGGGCCATCAACACAAACTCCTGAAATAACAAATTATTGCTACTTGGATGGTGCATCATCACAAACTCCTGAAATAAAAAATTGTTGTTACTTGGATGGTGCATCAACACAAACTCCTGAAATGATAAAGACTTGCTGGGCCATCAACACAAACTCCTGAAATAAAAAAATTGTTGCTACTTGGACGGTGCATCAACACAAACTCCTGAAATTACAAATACTTGCCGGTTCATCAACCCTAACTCCTGAAAGGAGCTGTGGGAAGAGGGAGACAGTTTCTTTTGACAAAATGGGGGAACATGGAGAGTGGACAATGGTGCATTATGGAAGGCGCAAAAACAGGGACCCCGGATGGAGGGTCAACAGGGGCCCTGGTCAACAATATGGGCAAAAAATGATGGGTGCCGGGGGAGGGATGGTACATATACCCGATGGATGGACTTACACCACCACCACCACCCCCCCCCCCCCCTCAGAGAAAACAAAAAAAAACACAGAAATAATAAAACCCATTTAAACAATAAAACTGTTCAACCACCATGCATTTGAGCCCTATGTCAACCAACAGGTCAAAATATTATGGGATGGCATGTGAGATTGTCTAAACCCAACAGCATGAAATGTACAGACAAAAAACAGTTTGCAATAACCTAAGTTATGTTTATTCTGCAAAAGTTTTTACCCTTTACTGACTCTACATTTCCCGCAACATGTTTGCACAGAGTTGTACCACAGATTTGACTAAACATGGGCGGCCGATCGTAGTTGAAAGCCCAGGAAGCATAAATTGCAGGCTTCAAGTGGGACACAAGACCTACTTGGCACACAACATACAGATGGAACATACATTAACACTCCAAGAAACAATTCAACCACCATGCATTGGACATTTGTTCCCCATGTCAACCAACGAGTCAACATTAGGGGATGGAGTCTGAGATTGTCCAAACCCAAGAGTATGCAAACAGATGCATGGAACAAAAGGTCTTACAACTTGGAATTTTCTAAAACACTTTATTCAGCTCAAGTACATTTGAAGTCATTAAACTGACAGTGAAAAGTGACTGTCATCCTCAATCGTACCACAGATGTAACCAACATTTAAACATGGGTGGCCCAGCTTAGTTTAAAGCCCACTCACCACGGCAAGGTGTAGGCCTCGAGTGGGGACACAAGACAAGACATTTGGCGCACAAGACAAACTCAGACAGGACAACATGCATCAAGACGACAAAGCAATCACAATTCAAACAACTTTTTTCCATTTGTCATTTTCATGGTTTGTAAAAACATACATGAGACCACAAAACCAGTGAAGCCACTATTTTTGTGGCTTTATTGTTTGTAGAACAATGGGACAATTAGGAGAATCTGCCACGTTCAGAATTGTCCAATAGATCCAGATATTTCCACTGAGCCAGATGTTTCCATTGAATCAAGACTTTTCCATGAGATCCAGGGCTTTGTTTTAATTAAATTGAGGGGTGCTGGATTTTACACATTTCCCCATTTATTTGCCAACATTGGAAACACCTCCATTATGTGCATCACCTTCATTGTTTGAAACCCATGGTTGCACCTCAGAAATGCACTTCTTGTTGATCATTGTTGCATTGAAACAAGTTTCTGGTTTCTTTTTTATCATGTGAGATGAAACCCAACCAACTTTCATGTATGCATTTGGCATCATTGCACACCTAGCTGTCCATGTATTTCCACAGCGGAGTTGCTGCTTTTGAGGTTCGAACAGATACGGTTTTACTTTTCCCCAAATAAGAGCTCATTGATTGGGAAGAATGTCTTCCACACCCCCACAAAAAAGAAACCACAGAAATATACATTTACATAATAGGAAACAATCATTTGGAGGAAATCTTTAAGGTTCAACCACCATGCATTTGACATTTGTTCCCCATGTCAACCAACGAGTCAACATTAGGGGATGGAGTCTGAGATTGTCCAAACCCAACAGCATGCAATGTACAGACAAAAAACACTTTGCAATACCCTCATGTTTATTGTTGTGCCAAAAGTTTTTACCCTTTACTGACTACATTTCCCCCAACATGTTTGCACAGAGTTGTACCACAGATTTGACTAAACATGGGCGGCCGATCGTAGTTGAAAGCCCAGGCAGCATAAATTGCAGGCTTCAAGTGGGACACAAGACCTACTTGGCACACAACATACAGATGGAACATACATTAACACCAAGAAACAATTCAACCACCATGCATTGGACATTTGTTCCCCATGTCAACCAACGAGTCAACATTAGGGGATGGAGTCTGAGATTGTCCAAACCCAAGAGTATGCAAACAGATGCATGGAACAAAAGGTCTTACAACTTGGAATTTTCTAAAACACTTTATTCAGCTCAAGTACATTTGAAGTCATTAAACTGACAGTGAAAAGTGACTGTCATCCTCAATCGTACCACAGATGTAACCAACATTTAAACATGGGTGGCCCAGCTTAGTTTAAAGCCCACTCACCACGGCAAGGTGTAGGCCTCGAGTGGGGACACAAGACAAGACATTTGGCGCACAAGACAGACTCAGACAGGACAACATACATCAAGACGACAAAGCAATCACAATTCAAACAACTTTTTTCCATTTGTCATTTTCATGGTTTGTAAAAACATACATGAGACCACAAAACCAGTGAAGCCACTATGTTTGTGGCTTTATTGTTTGTAGAACAATGGGACAATTAGGAGAATCTGCCACGTTCAGAATTGTCCAATAGATCCAGATGTTTCCATTGAATCAAGACTTTTCCATGAGATCCAGGGCTTTGTTTTAATTAAATTGAGGGGTGCTGGATTTTACACATTTCCCCATTTATTTGCCAACATTGGAAACACCTCCATTATGTGCATCACCTTCATTGTTTGAAACCCATGGTTGCACCTCAGAAATGCACTTCTTGTTGATCATTGTTGCATTGAAACAAGTTTCAGGTTTCTTTTTTATCATGTGAGATGAAACCCAACCAACTTTCATGTATGCATTTGGCATCATTGCACACCTCGCTGTCCATGTGTTTCCACAGCGGAGTTGCTGCTTTTGAGGTTCGAACAGATACGGTTTTACTTTTCCCAAATAAGAGCTCATTGATTGGGAAGAATGTCTTCCACACCCCCACAAAAAAGAAACCACAGAAATATACATTTACATAATAGGAAACTGAATCATTTGGAGGAAATCTTTAAGGTTCAACCACCATGCATTTGACATTTGTTCCCCATGTCAACCAACGAGTCAACATTAGGGGATGGAGTCTGAGATTGTCTCAACCCAACAGCATGCAATGTACAGACAAAAAACACTTTGCAATACCCTCAAGTTATGTTTATCGTTCTGCAAAGGGTTTTACCCATTACTGTCTGTATATTTCCCACAACATATTTGCACAGAGTTGTACCACAGATTTAACTAAACATAGGTGACCGATCGTAGTTGAAAGCCCAGGCAGCATAAATTGCAGGCTTCAAGTGGGACACAAGACCTACTTGGCACACAACACAGATGGAACATACATTCACACTACAAGAAACAATTCAACCCACTTTGTTCAACCACCATGCATTTAACATTTGTTCCCCATGTCAACCAACGAGTCAACAGATTAGGGGATGGAGTTTGAGATTGTCTAAACCCAACAGCCTGTAAACAGATGCATGGAACAAAAGATCTTAAAACTTCTTGGAATTTTCTAAAACAGTGTTTATTCAGCTCAAGTACACTTAGTCATTAAATTGACAGTGAAAAGTGACAGTGCATCATCCTCAATTGTACCAAAGATGGCCCATCTTAGTTTAAAGCCCACTCACCACCACAAGGTGTAGGCCTCAAGTGGGGACACGAGACAAGACATTTGGCGCACAAGACAAACTCAGAGGACAACCCATCAAGACTACAACGCAATCCCAAATCAAACAACTTTATATTTGTCATTTTCACAGTTTTTCAAAAAAAGTGGATCAATCATTAACTTTTTAACCAACAACATACATGGAGACCACAAAACCAGTCAGACAACCGTTTTTGTGGCTTTATGTTATGTATAACAATGGGACAATTAACTTAACATATGAAATGCCTTAATTAGGAGAATCCGCCATGTTCAGAATTTTCCAATATATCCAGATATTTCCGCTAAGAGCCAGATGTTTCCATTGAGTCAAGGCTTTTCCATGAGATCCAGAGCTTTGTTTTAATTAAGTTGAGGTGCTGGATTTGACACATTTCCCCATTTATTTGCCAGCATTGGAAAAACCATTATGTGCATCACCTTCAATGTTTGAAACCCATGGTTGCACCTCCGAAATGAATTTCTTGTTGACCATCATTGTTGCATTGAAACAAGTTTCAGGTTTCTTTTTTATCAGGTGACATGAAACCCAACCAACTCTCATGCATGCATTTGGCATCATTGCACACCTCGATGTCCATGTATTTCCACAGTGGAGTTGCTTTTGAGGTTCGAACAGATAGTTTTACTTTTCCCCAAATAAGAGCTCATTGATTTTGAAGAGGATTGGGAAGAATGTCCAGCATCTGTGGCATTTCACGGATTTTGCAGTTTCAGGACATTTTGCTTCCAAGTCAAGAGGCCCTTCCTCAATTACTCTTCCAGATCCTCCAAAGCATGCTTTTCCTTTAAAACTCCAAGACAAGCAATGCATCCAGCCTTTTCTGCTTCGGCTCTTAATCCAACAAAAGATTGTGGATTTTACACTTTTACCCATTGATCATTTTCCAAAAACATTTCAAACACCATAATTGTCATGTGCGTCACCATTGTTTGAAACTCAGTTGCACTTCAAACACATTTTTTGTTGAACACCTTTTATTAAACAACTTTCAGGTTTATTCTTTATCAGGCAGCATGAAACCCAGCAAACTTTCATGTAGGCATTCATCATTGCACAGCCAAACTAGCTCACACCATTTTTTTACAATTAATTTGTTGTTTGACATGAAACCTTGGATACTGGCTCTGAGGTTAAGCTTAGTTTGACAGTTCTCACCCTTTCACATTGAGCTACAAACCCCTCAGCAGTCAGTTGAATTGTTTTTTCAGTGTTTATTCCCAACCCATCGCAGTCAGCAGCGGATGCACCAGAGTCAATGGTGATGCCAGACATAGTGCAGTGTGTCTCCATGGTAACCAGTAAAGTTCAGTGTCAAAGTCAGCACAGTCAGTCAAAATGGTTCATTTGTGACTCACTACAGCAACCAAATGCATTGGATTAGCAACTATACTTCAAAATGCATGTGCACATGATTTTTATTTGGTCATCTATTGTGTGACGCGACACGCAATCCTACCTCCTTGCATTGGATGTGGTGCGTGCAGTGATTCTCAGGTCCAACCGCGCTCCAAGAAGGGTCCAATACTGCTTCAACATGGCTCCACAAACCAGTCCGGTGTCATGTGGGAAGTAAGAGTTAAAATGACACTGCCACCATTGAAATGCACATTCAATAGAAACACTTACCTGGTTCCAAACCATTGGCCAAAAGGCTGATGTCATCTGTAGAACTGCAAACAATTCTAACAATCACCAAGTCGAAAGACTCACCTGACTAAACAGTTTGGCCTCCACAGAGTAGAATCAGTCATCTGGCTCAAAACTGTTGGGCTGATGACATCTAGAGAACAGAGGAGGAAAAGTAAACATTTTACCATTGAAATATAGATCCAGTAGAAACACTGACCTGGCTGCAAACTGTTGGCCAAAAGTCGGATGACACCTGGAGAAAAGAGGAACATTTTTAAAACGCGTTTTCACCATTGAAATATATATCCAGGAGATACTCACCACAACTGATGACTTCCCAAGGTTCAAATTGCTTAGGTGTCTCTGTATCACTCAGATCAACCACTCCCTTGATGTGTGGGATTTGGATGTTTGATATATTGTAAGAAGCTTTAATTATTCACTAGACATTGATATAAACTTTTTCAAGGGTGTCCTGGTAGAACTGCATACAATAAATTTACAGTGTCAGTAATACTAAAATGTTCAAAATAGCAAGACAATTACATGAAATATGAAAGTACATGAAAGATAAGGGTAAAAAAAACAAACTTTAAAATAAGTTGGGTAAAACGGTGACTTGTTTCCAACTGGTGTAAAGGGCCCCAAACTCTCCCTGTGAGACCAGCCCCGAGTTTTAAATCATTCTGTAAAGTATTCCATGAATATGAAGAAGGCATGAAGGCTTTTATGCCCAGTTCCAGATGAATTGTTGGAATTGTGAGTACAAATAAGTCTTTAGACCACAGACTACTTGCGTACTTAAGTTTTTGCATCATAACTGCAACGGTACAGAGGCAGCAAACCAAGAAGTGCTTTAGACAAAACCAAGCCAGTGAATGTGTCTGCATAGAGATCGAGCTGTTGTAGCAACCCATACTTTATGCACATGACAAACTCAGACAGAACATACTACAAAAAATTATTCAAACAACTTTTGTATTTGTTTCTTGGGGATTTTTCCAGTTTGTAAAAAAACAAAGTACAATCAACTTTATAACAAACATGACATTCCTTAATCAGGAGAATCAGACAGGCCGGCTTTTCCTGAGACCCAGTTTTTTTAAAACCACAACAGAAGAGACATCGGATTTGATACTTATTTGCTCACAACATTGAAAACGCCACCATAATGTTCATCATGTGCTTCAACATCATTCGTTGATCCCAACTGACCCATCATTGGTTTCACAAATGCATTTCAACTGAACACAATTTCTGCTTTGAACCAAGCTTCAGGTTTCTCTTTATCGGCTGACATGAAACCCAACAAACCTTCATGTACACATTTGGTGTCATTGCACAACCAAATCAGCCCATTTTGTACCCTTCATTGGTCGTTTGCCAGTAAACCTTGGATGTGATCCCTTACACCTGCTGCTAGGTCAGGCTTAGCCTTTGAGTTTGTAGCCCACTCATCATGACAAGGTGCCGGCCTCAAGTAGGGACAAGACACTTTGCACACAAGACAAACCCAGACAGGACAGCATACAGGAACAAGACTAACAAATGGTATTGCAGCTGTGAAATCTTGACAATTAAAATTTCAACCAATATGAAATAACTTAGGAGAATCTACTAAATCCAGGCTTTTCCATTGAATCATGGTTGTTTTTTTTCTTTACTACAATAAAAAGGTGCTGGATTTAACCGGTTTTCCCATTGATTTGCCAACAACATTGTAAACGCCACCATAATTTTCATAATGTGCATCACCATTGTTTGAAAGTCAAAGTTGCATCTCAGAAATGCATTTCTTTAACACCATTTTTACCTTGAAACAAGTTCCAGCCCTTTGTTTAATCAGCTGACATGAAACCCAACAAACTTTCATGTATGCATATGGCATCATTGCACACCTGAACCAGGTCTGTCAAACCATTTTGTACCACTGATTTGTTGTTCGGCATGAAACTTTGGATGTGATCTTATGGTGGCTGTAGGTCCAGCTTTGCATTTATGATCCTGGGATGAAAAACAGTTTGCCTGCTTTCCTTTTCCTCCTTGTGGTCTTGACTGGTTGGTTGAGAAAGATTCACTCCATTGGATATTTTCCTTCAGTCTCACATCCTCCTGTTCATTATGCGATGTTTGAGTCCTCCATGTCCAGGCATTTTGTCCATGTCCAAGGTTGAGTTGCTGGATTTAAGGTTCCGACAGATGTCATTTTACTTTTCACAATAAGAGCTCATTGGTTTTTAAGAGGCTTGGGAACATCCAGTTTCTCTGGCATTTGACTGGTTGTTTTGCAGATGTTGCAGCAAGGTTTCCTTCCAGTCAAGCAGCTCTTCCTCCGTTATTCTTTCTGCTCCTCCAAAGCATATCTTTCCTTTACAAATGCAGCCTTTTCAGCATCATCTCTTACTGCAGTAGGAGAGGGGCTGGATTTTATACTTTTATCTATTGATTTGTCAACATTTGATCCACCACCATAATTATGTGCATCACCATTGTTTGCAACCCAGTTGCACCTCAGAAATACATTTCATGTTGAACACCATTTCTTTCAACAACTTCCAGGTTCCCTTTTTAAATCAGGGGAACCTTAAACCAAAGAAACTTTCATGTATGCACGTGACATTGCACAACCGAGCCCGCTCCGTCACCATTTTCTTTTTAACAATTTGTTGTTTGACATGAAACCTTGGATGCCATCCCCTATGCTGGCTGCTAGGTTAGGGTTAGCCTTTGACAGTTTTCAGCCCTTCACATTTAGCCACAAACCCCTCAGCAGTCAGTTGAATCATTTGTTTTGTTATTGTTTATTCCCACACCATCACTGCCATCAGCAGCAGACACCAGAGTCAATGGGGACATCAATCGTAGCGCTGCATGCCTCCATGGTAACCGGGAAGTAAAAGTTCAGTGTCAAAAAGTCCTGCAACTTGTTACAGCAACCAATGCATTGGATTAACAACTATTCTTCAAAATACCAGTGCATATGATTTTTATTTAGACATGTATTGTGTGATGCTACATGGAAATCTACCTCCTTGCGTTGGGCGCCATGCATGCAGTGATTTCCAAGTCCAACGCGGCTCCAAGAACACTCCAACAGCTCCACACCAACTACAAAGCCCAGCATAGGATGAGAAGTAAAATATGCAAGCCAACATGCTGTCACCATTGAAATGCTGATCTAGTAGAAACACTCACCTGGCTCCAAACTGTTTGGCCTTGATGTCCATGAGAAACATCCATGTGGCTCTAAATCATTGGTCATGGGGCTGATGTCACCTAGAGAACAGAATAAATGTTTAGTCAATCATCATTGAAACAAACATCCAGTAGAAACACTCACCTGGCTCTGAAGCATTTAGCCTCCACCTCCAGTTGAAACACTCACCTGGCTCCAAACGGTTGGCCATTGGTCTGTTGACACAAGAACAGAAAATAATGCAAGTTAAAATATCACCATTGAAATACATATCCAGAAGAAACTCACCTGGCTCCAAAGTATTTGGCCTTGACTTGCAGTATAAAAACACACCTGGCTGAATAGCGTTGGCCTTTCAGCTGATGTCACCTGGAGAAAAGAAATTAAGTCAAATATCATTGAAACACCTCTAGTAGAAACGCTCACCTGGCTCCAAACGGTTGGCCTCCACCTCCAGTAGAAACTCATCTGGCTCCAAACTGTTGGCCATTAGGCTGATGTCACCTGGAGAACAGAACAAATGTTTTCATAGTCATTGAAATAAACATCCAGTAGAAACACTCACCTGACTCCAAAGCATTTAAGCTCGACAACTCAAAATTGTAGGCCATTCGGGTGATGACACCTGGAGAACAGAACGAATCAAATCAAAATATCACCATTGAAATAAACATCCAGTAGAAACACTCACCTGGCTCCAGACCGCTTGACCTTGATTTCTAAGAGAAACACCCACATGGCCATTAGGTTGATGATCTAAAGACTTAGGAGAAACATTTTTAAAACATTGTCACTGTAGTGACTTAACAAAAAAACGTCTCACTGAAGTTCAAGTTATGACAATATGGATATGAATATATGATACAATACGTTCAAAAATATGCAACCCCAATTCACCTCTACCACATAGGATAAAATAAAACCTTCCAGTCAAGCCACAAGTGGCATTAGCAAAAAGGCATTGCAGGATAGAGTTCCTACAGTCATCAAAATACACATCCAGGAGATTCACTCGCACCTGATGACCTACGGTTCCAATGCCTTAGGCATCTCTGCACCACTCAGGACAACACCTGCCTTGATACATGGGATTTGAATCTTGGTTATATTTGGCCATTTTGCCAGCCCATCTGGCGTCACCATGCTTTCAATGATAACCTGCATATTCTCCTGGTTTCAGAACCTCTTGAACAGGACAGAAGTTCTTGCTGCCCAAACCAGCCATCTCCAAACCAGTTGAGCAGCCTGGAATGACTGCCTCCCACCCCATGGTGAAAAGGAAGATTTCACTCCAGTGATGTTCACCTTCTGCATTAGATGACCAGAGCAAAATGTGGACAAGCTTCCAGGGTCAGAGAAGGCAAAAGTTCCCATCATTGACACTTCCAAGTCGTTTTCACTCATGGAAGAATGGATGAGATACACCAGTCCTCCAACTCCTTTATGTCCACATGCCTGGAGTGAAAATTGTTGGCCTGCTTTCCTTTTCTGCCATGTGGTCATGAGATTCACTCCATTGGACATTCTCCTTTATTCTCACATCCTCCCTTTTGTGTGATAGTTTGAGTCCTCAATGTCCAGGAATTTCCAAGGTTGAGTTGCTGAATTTAAGGCTCTGACAGATGTCATTTTACGGCTCATTACTTTTTAAGCAGCTTGGGAACATCCAGTATCTGGCATTTGATGAATCCTTTTTGCAGTTGTTGCAGTAATGTTTCCTTCCAAGTCAAGCAGCTCTTCCATCTTAGTTATTCTTCCTGCTCCTCCAAAGCAGACCTTTATTTAAAAATGCAGCATGAGAAATGCATGCAGTAGTGCTGCATTTGACACTTTTGCCCATTGGTTGTCAACATTTGAAACATCATAATGTGCATCACCTTCATTGTTTGAAACCCAGTTGCACCTCAAACGCATTCCTCGTTGAACACTTTTGCTTTCAAACAATTTTCAGGTTTTTTTTTGTTTTAATCGGGGGAAATGAAACCCAACAAACTTTCACATACGCATGCAGCATCATTGCACAAACAAATCAGCTCCGTCACCATTTTCTTTTTAACAATTTGTTTGACGTGAAACCTTGGCTGCCATCCCCTATGCTGGCTGCTAGGTTCAGCTGAGCCTTTCACATTTAACCACAGACCTCTCAGCAGTCAGTTGACTGTTTTTTCAGTGTTTATTCCCACACCATCAGCGATGGACACACCAGAGTCAATAGGGACATTAGACATGGCACTGCATGCCTCCATGGTAACCATGAAGTAAAACTTCAGTGTCAGTCAGTCAAAAAGTCCTGTAACTTGCTACAGCAACCAATGCATTGGATTAACAACTACCCTTCAAAATACAAGTGCATATGATTTTTATTTGTATAATGTGATGCTACACGCAATTATACCTCCTTGCTTTGGACGCCATGCATGCATTGATTTTCCAGTCCAACACTACTCCAACATGACTCCACCCTCCAACTCCAAAGCCCAGCATAGGAGGAGAAGTGAAAGATGTAAATCAAAATGCTGTGACCATTGAAATACACATCTAGTAGATCAACTCACCTGGATCCAAAGCATTTGGCCTCCACCGCCAGTAGAACCATTCACCTGACTCCAAATCATTGGCCATTAGACTGATGTCACCTGAAGAACAGAAAGAATTAAGTCAAATTATTAACCATTTAAATGTATATCCAGTAGAAACACTCACCTGGCTCCAAACGGTTGGCCATTGTCTGGTGACACCTGAACAGAAAATAATGCACGTTAAAATATCACCATTGAAATACACATCCAGGAGAAACTCACCTGGCTCCCAAGTATTTGGCCGTGACATGCAGTATAAAAACACACCTGGAGCCTTTCAGCTGATGTCACCTGGAGAAAAGAAATTAAGTCAAATATCATTGAAACACCTCCAGAAGAAACACTCACCTGGCTCCAAACTGTTAGCCATTAGGCTGATGTCACCTGGAGAAAAACATTTTTACAAAGATACTCTCACCATTGAAATGTACATCTAATTGAAATACTCACCTGGCTCCAAACCATTTGGCCTTGATGTCCAAGAGAATCACTTATGTGGCGCCAAATAATTGGCCATTAGGCTGATGTCACCTAGAGAACAGAATAAATGTTAGTCAATCATTGAAATACACATCCAGTAGAAACACTCACCTGACTCCAAAGCATTTAAGCTCCATGTCTTAAACACCAACTCGAAATTGATTCCCATTAGCATGACGACACCTGGAGAACAGAAAAGGAATAAAGTCACAATATCACCATTGAAATGCATATCCAGTAGAAACCCTCACCTGGCTCAAAATCATTGGCTGACGACACCTGAAGAACAGACTTGAGAGTTTTTACAACATCATCACCGTCACGACTTCTAACCAAAAAAAAAAAGTCAGAGGCTGAAGTTGGAATTATGCACCGCTGACTCGTTCCACAGAACACCCCACTTGTGTTCTTTACAGTGTACAGGTTTATTTGGATTGTCAGGCAGAGAAGGAACATCTTTCTCACTGAAGTTTAAGTTATGGACAATATGGATATTTGAATATACAATGATACATTCAACAAAAATACCCAATCCCAAGTCACCCTCCTTCTCTACCTCTGCCACACAGGACAATATAAACCTTCCAATCAACCCACATCGGCAACCCCCATGTGACAGCAGTAAAAAAAATATTGCATGATACAGTTCCTACAGTCACCATCAAAATACACATCAAGATACGGAACTGATGACCTCCCAAGGTTCCAATTCCTTAGGTTTTGCTGCACCACTCAGGAGGTCAACACCTGCCTTGATGCATGGAATTTGAATCTTTGATACATTTGGCCATTTTGCTGGCTCCTCTGATGTCGCCATGCTTTCAGTATTGACCTGCATATTTCTCCTGTTTCAGAACCTCTTGAACAGGACAGAAGTTTTTGCTGCCCAAACCAGCCATCTCCAAACCAGTTAAAGAGCAGCGTGGAATCACTGCCTCCCACCCCATGGTTAAAATGAAGATTTCACTCCAGTGATGTTCACCTTCTGCATTAGATGACCAGAGCAAAAGGTGGACTAAATTCCTGGGTCTGAGAAGGCAAAAGTTCCCATGATGTCACTTCCAAGTTGCCTTCACTCTCACAAAAGAATGGATGGGATACACCAGTCCTCCAACTCCTTTGTGTCCACATGCCTGGGGTGAAAATTGTTTGCTTGCTTTCCTTTTCCTCCACGTGGTTATGAGATTCACTCGATTGGATATTTTCCTTCATTCTCACATCCTCCCGTTTGTGTGATAGTTTGAGTCCTCCATGCCCATTAATTTCCAAGGTTGAGTTGCTGGATTTAAGGTTCCGACAGTCAGTTTGCTTTTCAAAATAAGAGCTCATTGCTTTTTAAGAGGCTTGGGAACATCCAGTTTCTGTAGCATTTGACTGATCGTTTTGCAGTTGTTGCAGCAAGGTTTGCTTCCAAGTCAAGCAGCTCTTCCTCAGTTATTCCTCCTGCTCCTCCAAAGCATGCCTTTCATTTAAAAATGCAGCACAAGCAATGCATGCAGCCTTTTCAGCATCTGCTCTTACTGCAGTAGAAGGGGCTGGATTTTACACTTTTATCCATTGATTGGTCAACAACATTTGAACCACCACCATTATTATGTGCATCACCTTCATTGTTTACAACCCAGTTACCTCAGAAATACATTTCTTGTTGAACACTGCTGCTTTCAAACAACTTTCAGGTCCTCTTTCAAATCAGAGGAAATTAAACCAAAGAAACTTTCATGTATGCATGTGGCATTATTGCACAACCGAACCAGCGCCGTCACCATTTCCTTTTTTACAATTTGTTGTTTGACATGAACCCTTGGATGCCATCCCCTATGCTGGCTGCTAGGTTCAGTTGAACCTTTGACAGTTTTCAGCCCTTCACATTTAACCACGAACCTTCAGCAGTCAGTTGAATAATTCGTTTTTTCATTGTTTATTCCCACACCATCACTGCAATCAGCGGCAGACACCAGAGTCAATGGGGACATTAATCATAGCGCTGCATGTCTCCATGGTAACCAGTAAGTAAAAGTTCAGTGTCAAAAAGTCCTGCAACTTGTTACAGCAACCAATGCATTGGGTTAACAACTATTCTTCAAAATACAAGTGCATATGATTTTTATTTTAGACATCTATTGTGTGATGCTACATGGAAATCTACCTCCTTGCGTTGGGTGCCATGCCTGCAGTGATTTTCAAGTCCAACATGGCTCCAAGAACACTCCAACAGCTCCACACCAACTACAAAGCCCAGCATAGGATGAGAAGTAAAATATGTAAACCAACATGCTGTCACCATTGAAATACTGATCTAGTAGAAACACTCACCTGGCTCCAAACTGTTTGGCCTTGATGTCCATGAGAAACATCCATGTGGCTCTAAATCATTAGTCATGGGGCTGATGTCACCTGGAGAATAGAATAATGTTTAGTCGACATATCATTGAAGCAAACATCCAGTTGAAACACTCACCTGGCTCCAAACGGTTGGCCATTGGTCTGTTGACACAAGAACAGAAAATAATGCAAGTTAAAATATCACCATTGAAATGCACATCCAGAAGAAACTCACCTGGCACCAAAGTATTTGGCCTTGACTTGCAGTATAAAAACACACCTGGCTGAATAGCGTTGGCCTTTCAGCTGATGTCACCTGGAGAAAAGAAATTAAGTCAAATATCATTGAAACACCTCTATTAGAAACGCTCACCTGGCTCCAAACGGTTGGTCTCCACCTCCAGTAGAAACTCATCTGGCTCCAAACTGTTGGCCATAAGGCTGATGTCACCTGGAGAAAAGAACAAATGTTTTCATAGTCATTGAAATAAACATCCAGTAGAAACACTCACCTGACTCCAAAGCATTTAAGCTCGACAACAACTCAAAATTGTAGGCCATTCGGGTGACGACACCTGGTGAACAGAACGAATCAAATCAAAATATCACCATTCAGATCCATATCCAGTACAAACACTCACCTGGCTCCAGACCGCTTGACCTTGATTTCTAAGAGAAACACCCACATGGCCATTAGGTTGATGACCTAAAGACTTAGGAGAAACCTTTTTCAAACATATTGTCACTGTAGTGACTCAAAAGTCTTGCTGAAGTTCAAGTTATGACAATATGGATATGAATATATGATATAATACGGATATAAATTCTGTTCAACAAAAATATGCAACCCCAATTCACCTCTGCCACATAGGATAAAATAAAACCTTCCAGTCAAGCCACAAGTGACACTAGCAAAAAGGCATTGCAGGATAGAGTTCCTACAGTCATCCAAATACACATCCAGGAGATGCACTCGCACCTGATGACCTAAGGTTCCAATGCCTTAGGCATCTCTGCACCACTCAGCAGGACAACACCTGCCTTGATACATGGGATTTGAATCTTTGATATATTTGGCCATCTGGCGTCACCATGCATTCAATGATAACCTGCATATTCTCCCGTTTCAGAACCTCTTGAACAGGACAGAAGTTCTTGCTGCCCAAACCAACCATCTGCAAACCAGTTAAAGAGCAGCCTGGAATGACTGCCTCCTACCCCATGGTTAAGAGAAGGAAGCCTGCCACTCCAGTGATGTTCACCTTCTGCATTAGATGACCTGAGAAAAAGGTGGACAAGCTTCCCAGGTCAGAGAAGACAAACGTTCCCATCATGTCACTTCCTAGTTGCCTTCATGCTCATGGAAGAATGGATGGGATACACCAGTCCTCTCCAACTCCTTTATGTCCACATGCCTGGGGTGAAAACTGTTGGTCTGCTTTCCTTTTCCTCCATGTGGTCATGGCTGGATGTTGAGGAGATTCACTCCATTGGATATTTTCCTTCATTCTCACATCCTCCGGTTCGTGTGATAGTTTGAGTCCTCCATGTCCATGAATTTCCAAGGTTGAGTTGCTGAATTTAAGGTTCCGACAGATGTCAGTTTACTTTTCAAAATAAAAGCTCATTGCATTTTAAGAGGCTTGGGAACATCCAGTTCCTGTGGCATTTGACGGACCATTTTGCAGTTGTTGCAGTAAGGTTTGCTTCCAAGTCAAGCAGCTCTTCCTCACTTATTCTTCCTGCTCCTCCAAAGCATGCCTTTCCTTTAAAAATGCAGCACAAGCAATGCATGCGGCCTTTTCTGCATCTGCTCTTACTGCAGTAGTAGAGGGGCTGGATTTTATGCTTGTATCCATTGATTGGTCAACATTTAAAACATAACCATAATTATGTGCCTCACCTTCATTGTTTGCAACCCAGTTGCACCTCAGAAATACATTTGTTGAACACCGTTGTTGCTTTCAAACATCTTTCAGGTTCTCTTTTTTAAATAAGGTCAAATTAAACCCAACAAACTTTCATGTATGCATGTGGCATCATCGCACAACCAAAGCAGCTCTGTCACCATTTTTGTTTTAACAAATCGTTCAACACAAAACCTTGGATGCCATCCCCGATGCTGGCTGCTAGGTTCAGTTTAGCATTTGCTGAGGGGTTTGTGGCTAAATGTGAAAGGCGGACAAGTGTCAGTGGAATAATTAGTTTTTTCAGTGTTTATTCCCACACCACAACTGCCATCAGTGGCAGACACACCAGAGTCAATGGGGACATCAATTATAGCGCTGCATGTCTCCATGGTACCCGGAAGTAAAAGTACAGTGTCAAGTCAGTCGAAAAGGTCCATTTGTAACTTGCTACAGCAACCAATGCATTGGATTAACTATTCTTCAAAATAGTGCATATGATTTTTATTGAGACATGTATTGTGTGGCGCTACAAGGAAATCTACCTCCTGGCATCGGGTGCCTTGCATGCAGTGATTTTCAAGTCCAACCCGGCTCCAAGAATACTCCAACTCCAAAGACCAGCATAAGAGGAGAAGTAAAGGATTTAAATCAACATGCCATTACCATTGAAACACAGATCTTGTAGAAACACTCACCCGACTCCAAAGCTTTTTGGCCATGAGGCTGATGTCACCTGGAGAACAGAGGAAGAGAACTTTTTACCAAGATACTCTCACCATTGAAATGCACATCCAACTGAAACACTCACCTGGCTCCAAACAGTTTGGTCTTGATGTCCATGAGAAACACCCATGTGGCTGTAAATCATTGGCCATGAGGCTGATGTCACCTGGAGAACAGAGGAAGAGAACTTTTTACCAAGATACTCTCACCATTGAAATGCACATCCAACTGAAACACTCACCTGGCTCCAAACAGTTTGGTCTTGATGTCCATGAGAAACACCCATGTGGCTGTAAATCATTGGCCATTAGGCTGATGTCACCTGGAGAACAGAACAAATGTTTGGTCAACAGTCATTGAAATAAACATCCAGTAGAAACACTCACCTGACTCCAAAGCCTTTAAGCTCCATGTCTTAAACACCAACTCGAAATTGTTTCCCATTAGCATGATGACACCTGGAGAACAGAAAAGAAATGGAGTCATAATATCACCATTGAACTGCACATCCAGTAGAAACCCTCACCTGGCTCAAAATCATTGGCTGACGACACCTGAAGAAAAGACTTGAGAGTTTTAACAACGTTGTCACTGTCGCGACTTCTAACCAAAAAAAAAAAGTCAGAGGCTGAAGTTGGAATTATACACCGCCGACTCGTTCCACAGAACACCCCACTTGTGTTATTTACAGTGTACAGGTTTATTTGGACTGTCAGGCAGAGAAGGAACATCTTTCTCACTGAAGTTTAAATGACAATATGGATATTTGAATATACAATGATACTATTTGGATATATGATACATTCAACAAAAATATGCAATACCAAGTCACCTTCCTCTACCACACAGGACAATAGAAACCTTCCAATCAACCCACATCGGCAACACCCACGTGACATCAGCAATAAAAAAAAACATTGCATAATACGGCTCCTACAGTCACCATCAAAATACACATCAAGGAGATACTGAACTGATGACTGAGAAGGTGAATGAACTTCCTGGGTCTGAGAATGCAAAAGTTCCCATCATGACACTTCCAAGTTGTTTTCGCTCATGGAAGAATGGATGGAATACACCAGTCCTCCAACTCCTTTATGTCCACATGCCTGGGGTGAACATTGTTGGCCTGCTTCCCTTTTCCTCCATGTGGTCATGACTGGATGTTGAGATTTACACCATTGGACATTCATTCATTCTCACATCCTCCCGTTTGTTGTGCGATAGTTTGAGTCCTCCATGTCCAGGAATTTCCAAGGTGGAGTTGCTGGAATTAAGGTTCCGAGAAACGTCATTTTACTTTTCAAAATAAGCTCATTGTTTTTTTAAGAGGCTTGGGAACATCCAGTTTCTCTGGCATTTGACTGATCATTTTGCAGTTGTTGCAGTAATTTTTGCTTCCAAGTCAAGAGGCTCTTCCTCTGTTATTCTTCCTGCTCCTCCAAAGAATGCCTTTCCTTTAAAAATGCAGCACGAGCAATGCATGCAGCCTTTTCTGCTTCTGCTCTTACTGCAGTAGAAGAGGGGCTGGATTTTATACTTTTATCCATTGATTGGTCAACAGCATTTAAAACACCATAATTATGTGCAACACCTTCATTGTTGGCAACCCATTTGCACCTCAGAAATACATTTCTTGTTGAACACCATTGATACTTTCAAACCTCTTTCAGGTTCTTTTTAAATCGGGTGAAATTAAACCCAACAAACTTTTATGTACACATGGCCTCATTGCGCAACCCAAGCAGCTCTGTCACCATTTTTGTTTTAACAAATCGTTAAACGCAAAACCTTCGAGTTTAGCCTTTGCGGCTAAATGTGAAAGGCTGAAAACTGTCAGTCAGAGGAATAATTTGTTTTTTCAGTGTTTATTCCCACACCATCATCGCCATCAGCGGCAGACACACCAGAGTCAATGGGAACATCAATCATACGCTGCATGCCTCCATGGTACCCGGGAAGCAAAAGTACAGTGTCAAAAAGGTCTGCAACTTGCTACAGCAACCAATGCATTGGATTAACAACTATCCTTCAAAATACAAGTGCATATGAGTTTTATTTGGGCATTTATTGTGTGACGCTACATGGAATTTTACCTCCTTTCATTGGGCGCCGTGCATGCAGTGATTTTCAAGTCCAACGCGGCTCCAAGAATGCTCCAACACGACCCCACACTCCAACTACAAAGCCCAGCATAGGAAGAGAAGTGGAAAATGTGAAACATGGTGTGATCATTGAAATACCTATCTGGTAGATACTCACCCGGTTTCAAAGCATTTGGCCTCCACCGCCAGTAGAACCATTCACCTGACTACAAATCATTGGCCATTAGACTGATGTCACCTGGAAAACAGAAAGGGAATTGGGTCAAATTGTTAACCATTGAAATACATATCCAGTAGAAACACTCACCTGGCTCCACACCGCTTGACCTTGATTTCTAAGAGAAACACCCACATGGCCACTAGGTTTATTACCTAAAGACTTAGGAGAAACATTTTAAAACATATTGTCACTGTAGTTACTTAACAAAAAATGTCCCACTGAAGTTCAAGTTATGACAATATGGATATGAATATATGATTCATTACATTCATAAATATGCAACCCCAATTCACCTTTCTCCTCTACCACATAGGATAAAACCTTCCAGTCAAGCCACAAGTGACATTAGCAAAAAGGCATTGCAGGATAGAGTTCCTACAGTCATCAAAATACACATCCAGGAGATGCACTCTTGGATATATTTGGCCATTTTGCCAGCCCATCTGGCGTCACCATGCTTTCAATGATAACCTGCATATTCTCCCATTTCAGAACCTCTTGAACAGGACAGAAGTTTTTGCTGCCCAAACCAGCCATTTGCAAACCAGTTGAGCAGCCTGGAATGACTGTCTCCCACCCCATGGTTAAGAGAACCAAGATTCCACTCCAGTGATGTTCACCTTCTGCATTAGATGACCAGAGCAAAATGTGGACAAGCTTCCCAGGTCAGAGAAGGCAAAAGTTCCCATCATGTCACTTCCAAGTTGTTTTCACTCATGGAAGAATGGATGGGATACACCAGTCCTCCAACTCCTTTATGTCCACATGCCTGGGGTGAAAATCGTTGGTCTGCTTTCCTTTTCCTCCATGTGGTCATGAGATTGACTCCATTGGACATTTTCCTTCATTCTCACATCCTCCGTTTGTGATAGTAGAGTCCTCCATGTCCAGGAATTTCCAAGGTTGAGTTGCTGGATTTAAGGCTCTGAAATGTCATTTTATTTCTTCAAATTATAGCTCGTTACTTTTTAAGAGACTTGGGAACATCCAGTATCTCTGGCATTTGATGGATCATTTTGCAGTTGTTGCAGTAATTTTTGCTTCCAAGTCAAGTGGCTCTACCGGTTATTCTTTCTGCTCCTCCAAAGCATGCATTTCCTTTAAAAATGCAGCATGAGCAATGCCTTCAGCCTTTTCTGCATCTGCTCTTAATGCAACTAAAGAGGTGCTTCATTTAACAATTTCACCCATTGCTTTGTCAACACAACTTGAAACACCATAATTATATGCATCACCTCCATTGAAACCCAGTTGCACCTCAAATATTTGTTGTTGAACACAGTTGTTGCTTTTAAACAACTTTCAGGTTCTCCCTTTTTAATCAGGGGAAACAAAACCCAACAAACTTTCACATGCGCATGTGGCATCATTGCACAACCCAACCAGCTCAGTCACCATTTTTTAAACAATTTGTTGTTTGACATGAAACCTTGGATGCCATCCCCTATGCTGGCTGCTCGGTTAGGGTTTGACAGTTGTCAGCCCTTCACATTTAGTCACAAACCCCTCAGCAGTCAGTTGAATCATTAGTTTTTTCAGTGTTTATTCCCACAATATCACCACAGTCAGCGGCAGACCCACCAGAGTCAATAGGGACATCAATCATAGCGCTGCATGTCTCCATGGTACCCAGAAGTAAAAGTTCTGTGTCGAAAAGATCTGCAACTTGCTACAGCAACCAATGCATTGGATTAACAATTATCCTTCAAAGTACAAGTGCATATGATTTTTATTTGGACATGTATTGTGTGATGCTACATGGAAATCTACCTCCTTGCGTTGGGCGCCGTACATGCAGTGATTTTCCAGTCCAACATGGCTTCACACTCCAACTCCAACGCCTAACAGAAGTGAAAGATGTAAAACATGCCGTGACCATTGAAATACACTTGTAGAAACACTCACCCGACTCCAAATCACTGGCCACTCGGCTGACGTCACCTGGAGAACAGAAAAGGATTAAGGTCAAATTATTAACCAATGAAATACATATCCAGTAGAAACACTCACCTGGCAAAAATCTGCCTTGCCAGACTAGAACCGTCTCTCCCTCACTTGGAGACATGCAGGTGTTTGGAATCTGAAAAGTCAACAAATTATAAATTTTAAATATTTATCTAATCAAAAACTAAGCTGAAGCACTTCAGATCATACATTATAAAATCAGACTTTGAACCATTTTATGTTTTGCAATTGAACTCACCAATTAAGACACCAAACAAATGCTGCCTCAGCTGCTCTCACTCAGGTGTGTCTCAGTGCAGGAAGAAGCTCAGGTGAGCCAACCACTCCTTTTTATAGACTCCGCCCTCTTCTTGCAGACTTCCTTTCACAACTTACTTCCTGTTGCCACCCCGTCAGACACATGCAGCAGAAACAATCACGTCACTCATCTCATGTTTACTTCTGCCTCCACCACAGTGACTCAATTCTGATTATCCAATAGCTCAGGAACAATCATTCCTGGACAAGCCACTTCACTAGAGTGTCCTGCAGTGGAAAACTGAAAAAAGGAGACACAAGCAAATAACTGAGTTAGAACAGCTGACAAAGAAAAAGGTTTATTAAATAATTGAAGACTGGCACAGTTGGAGACTTTGGGTTTGTGCCAAACAAAGCTGTTGTTGTTGTTTACCTGCAGAGCACTTTGGAGTGTGTGTTCATGACATTGATGAGTGTTGTTGTTGTTTACCTGCAGAGCACTTTGGAGTGTGTGTTCATGACATTCATGAGTGTTGTTGTTTACCTGCAGAGCACTTTGGAGTGTGTGTTCATGACATTGATGAGTGTTGTTGTTGTTTACCTGCAGAGCACTTTGGAGTGTGTGTTCATGACGTTCATGAGTGTTGTTGTTTACCTGCAGAGCACTTTGGAGTGTGTGTTCATGACGTTCATGAGTGTTGTTGTTTACCTGCAGAGCACTTTGGAGTGTGTGTTCATGACATTCATGAGTGTTGTTGTTTACCTGCAGAGCACTTTGGAGTGTGTGTTCATGACGTTCATGAGTGTTGTTGTTTACCTGCAGAGCACTTTGGAGTGTGTGTTCATGACGTTCATGAGTGTTGTTGTTTACCTGCAGAGCACTTTGGAGTGTGTGTTCATGACGTTCATGAGTGTTGTTGTTTACCTGCAGAGCACTTTGGAGTGTGTGTTCATGACGTTCATGAGTGTTGTTGTTTACCTGCAGAGCACTTTGGAGTGTGTGTTCATGACATTGATGAGTGTTGTTGTTTACCTGCAGAGCACTTTGGAGTGTGTGTTCATGACATTGATGAGTGTTGTTGTTGTTTACCTGCAGAGCACTTTGGAGTGTGTGTTCATGACATTGATGAGTGTTGTTGTTGTTTACCTGCAGAGCACTTTGGAGTGTGTGTTCATGACATTGATGAGTGTTGTTGTTGTTTACCTGCAGAGCACTTTGGAGTGTGTGTTCATGACATTGATGAGTGTTGTTGTTGTTTACCTGCAGAGCACTTTGGAGTGTGTGTTCATGACATTGATGAGTGTTGTTGTTTACCTGCAGAGCACTTTGGAGTGTGTGTTCATGACATTGATGAGTGTTGTTGTTTACCTGCAGAGCACTTTGGAGTGTGTGTTCATGACGTTCATGAGTGTTGTTGTTTACCTGCAGAGCACTTTGGAGTGTGTGTTCATGACGTTCATGAGTGTTGTTGTTTACCTGCAGAGCACTTTGGAGTGTGTGTTCATGACATACATGAGTGTTGTTGTTTACCTGCAGAGCACTTTGGAGTGTGTGTTCATGACATTCATGAGTGTTGTTGTTTACCTGCAGAGCACTTTGGAGTGTGTGTTCATGACATTGATGAGTGTTGTTGTTTACCTGCAGAGCACTTTGGAGTGTGTGTTCATGACGTTCAGAGCCTCCTTGAAGCTTCCATTCTGCACCAGACACACGACTTTACAATGAAGGGCCGTCACATCGTCCCTGTTTTCTTGTAAAACTGTGGCAAAAAAGAATCACGGCAACTTACACGACAGTTAAACACAAAACACCTCAAATTTATACTGATTATATATTTGACGGCAGAAGGATGAGGTGTAAAAACAGCCGCTACACGGTGCTCGGAGAGCTAACAGGCTAAAATGGACACGTCAGTATACAGAACCACGTTAGGATCAATTTACAACTCAACACGGTAAAGCAGACTTGGCGGCTGTGGTGTTTGAATATAAAACACTGACCACAAAGCATGGACAAGGGAACGGGTCGGTATCGGGTCGATGCTTTACACGGATTTCTTTTGCCAGGCAGCCGTTAGCTTAGCCACATGCTATCAACTCTACTGTATCTCTGACAGCTAAGTAAGCCGAGCACCATCGTGACAGCAGTTAAACAACAGTCCCAAACTCGTCTTCAAAAGCTAACACCTACTTTTACCACAGAGTACCACACTGGCTAGGAGTGAGTACCACAATGGTTAGGAGTGAGTGCCACAATGGTTAGGAGTGAGTACCACACTGGCTAGGAGTGAGTACCACACTGGTTAGGAGTGAGTACCACACTGGCTAGGAGTGAGTACCACACTGGCTAGGAGTGAGTACCACACTGGTTAGGAGTGAGTACCACACTGGCTAGGAGTGAGTACCACACTGGCTAGGAGTGAGTACCACACTGGTTAGGAGTGAGTACCACACTGGCTAGGAGTGAGTACCACACTGGCTAGGAGTGAGTACCACAATGGTTAGGAGTGAGTACCACACTGGCTAGGAGTGAGTAACACACTGGTTAGGAGTGAGTACCACACTGGCTAGGAGTGAGTAACACACTGGTTAGGAGTGAGTACCACACTGGCTAGGAGTGAGTACCACACTGGTTAGGAGAGAGTACCACACTGGCTAGGAGTGAGTACCACACCGGTTAGGAGTGAGTACCACACTGGTTAGGAGTGAGTACCACACCGGTTAGGAGTGAGTACCACACTGGTTAGGAGTGAGTACCACACCGGTTAGGAGTGAGTACCACACCGGTTAGGAGTGAGTACCACACTGGTTAGGAGTGAGTACCACACCGGTTAGGAGTGAGTACCACACACTGGTTAGGAGTGAGTACCACACTAGTTAGGAGTGAGTACCACACACTGGTTAGGAGTGAGTACCACACACTGGTTAGGAGTGAGTACCACACTGGTTAGGAGTGAGTACCACACTGGCTAGGAGTGAGTACCACACTGGTTAGGTGAGAGTACCACACTGGCTAGGAGTGAGTACCACACCGGTTAGGAGTGAGTACCACACTGGTTAGGAGTGAGTACCACACTGGTTAGGAGTGAGTACCACACCGGTTAGGAGTGAGTACCACACTGGTTAGGAGTGAGTACCACACCGGTTAGGAGTGAGTACCACACCGGTTAGGAGTGAGTACCACACTGGTTAGGAGTGAGTACCACACCGGTTAGGAGTGAGTACCACACACTGGTTAGGAGTGAGTACCACACTAGTTAGGAGTGAGTACCACACACTGGTTAGGAGTGAGTACCACACACTGGTTAGGAGTGAGTACCACACTGGTTAGGAGTGAGTACCACACTGGTTAGGGGTGAGTACCACACTGGGGGTGAGACACACGCTGGTCACTCCGGCATCTCAGGTGCATTCCATCACTTGCTGAAGCTTTAAATTCCACCTGGCAGTCATGGACAGATGAATTGTGTTCAGAGGTTGCAGAGGTCAGAGGTCAAGCTGAGGGGAAGATCTTAGCTTTCAATGTAATTCAAGCCAACGTGATTATAAAAACTTGAGCTTTCATTCATCCTTTCACAGCGGATGAAGGAATGATTTGATCAGACCTGGGAGAAGTTATCTGGTATTTCTAAGAAGGGAAACAACAGCACTGGACTAAATTTACTCTTCAAAAACTCAACATCTCTCACAGAAGATTAAATATAAATATAAATATTTCCCATCAGAACTATTTGTAGAGCAGTGCAAGCGGCAAATCATTCTTCTGAAAACGAGCCAAGAAGAAAGAGTCCTTATTGTTTGAGAGTCTTTGCCCAACAAGGAATGCCAGTGCATGGATTGCTAACACTGGTTACTGAGGCTGAACCATCAACCATCTCCAGGTCCGAGGTTCTTATTGTGATATACAGTTCGTTCACCCAACAAGCTTGGATACTTAGTGTATTTGACATGAGACCTCGATGAATGGAGGAGATGTGTATCATCAGAAAGGTTTGTTTGGGGGTTTGACTGGCAGTAATTGGTGTGCAGAGACGTGAGCTGTTTCATGTCGTTCACACATTGTTTTAAATCGTTGGACTCTATGTTTAGGCCCCGTCCACACAGGCAAAAACATATTTTTTCTCCCCGAGGTTCTCAAATAAATTCCATCCACATGTCACTGTGAACACGGCTCAACACGAGGTATCAGGGCATGTAGTACACATGCCAGGCCTTTAGGGGCGCTGTGACTCACCAAACGTACCAAAAATGCAAAAAAAGACACGGAGTACATAGAAATTTAGAAGTAGACTCCTACTCATAAGCTTTAATATAACTCTTAGTTCTACAGGTCTATGGCCCTGCTCCTGCTGCTGCTAGCATCAGTAGCTTCTAGTTCTATAGGTCTATGGCCCCGCTCCTCCTGCTGCTAGCGTCAGTAGCATCTAGTTCTATAGGTCTATGGTCCTGCTCCTGCTGCTGCTAGCGTCAGTAGCATCTAGTTCTATAGGTCTATGGCCCTGCTCCTGCTGCTGCTAGCGTCAGTCAACAGCTCGACTAGAGCTTGTAGTCCCTGGTTGCCATGGTTATTAGTTGACATCACGGACTGCGGTGGGGGGAGGGGGACTGGATTATCTGATCTTGGGAGCTCCTCGGCGCACCTCCTCCCAGTTCCACACTGCTTCCTGTTGCAGTCCTCTCACCCGAGCACTCTGCACCCCGGAATCTCCGGCTCTCATCTCCCAGGTTTTGCAATATAACTGTTGCTAATTGCACCTGCTCTGCTTCCTGCTCTGCTCTGGAGTTTCAGAACACGACACAGCGGCTTCCAGCCGTAACAGAGTTCAGCAGTCTGGAGGGCAAGAGCCTCCAGCGGGAATTCTATGAAAGCATTGATCGGCACAGTCCTCATCTCCGTGAGTTATTTTGATCCAAGAGAAGAAATGTTGGACAGTTGACTCCGATTTCCCGACATACCAATGTTAGTTCATACACATTATGTACTTTTTTTCACAGGTTTTGTAATCTTGTATCACAATGCTACTCTTATTAGTTGTGTAATTCAATCCAAGCATTGCTTGGCTTGTTTAAGCTTTCTTGTAGATTGTTTTTCATTTTATCTATCCAACTTGCGGTACTGTTTTAATTCCCGACAGACTAGAGCCAACTGCAATCCAGACACAGGTGCTCAGAGGCCTTCCCATCCTCCTTGAGGACAAACCCACAAACTTCTTCAAAGCAGGCTTTGTAAGTGAGCACTTGTGCGCATCATTTATATTTCACCATGACACCCTTGTATTGATTAAAGTTGTTTCTAATGTAATATATCTCTTCTGTTCTTCAAGGAATCTGATGCCTATTCTTTCTGTGACCTTGACATTGGGATTCTTTTGATTGTGGGCGACGGTGCTGGGCTCACATCTTCACAGTATCCCAGTCCAACCTCATTGAAAATAGTCACCAAAGGAGAAATCGTGATGGACAACATTCAAGACCTGTCAAAAGCCATGTGTATCCTATTTCAACTCAACGCATGCACTTCATCTGAACTACCAAGAGTATGACACTTTGAGTTCATCCAGCAGGTATTGCTGTTAGGCCACACTGAACTAAAGCCAAAGATCCAGACTTTCAAAAATCGGCTCTCAATTTCAAGAGACGTCAGGTACTGGAAGAAGCACGTGGCTAATTCTTTTTATTTTTTTCCCACACAAGTAAAAGGTTTTGTCCAGTGGGATACACCTTTTTATTTTCTGTGAAACAAGCAGACAGACAAACTGCACAGATCACCAACACCCACGTCGACACATTTAATACCCAAAGAAGCACAAACATCACAAACACAGGAGGCAGATCCTTTTGCAATTTCCTGTACAGTTGAGTTGGAGGTTCTTGTGAATGTTAAGTTTATGGATCCACTGTGTTAATCCATGCTTTTTGTACATTTGTGAATATTCAACACACACACACACACACACACACACACACACACACACACACACACACACACACACACACACACACACACACACACACACACACACACACACACACACACACACACACACACACACACACACACACGATGGGCACATTCAACACCCACACACACGTGGGGGGTGGGGGGACTGAGGCCTGAACGTTCACACAGGAAGCGGCACCACCATGAGGCCGGAGCAGGGGCTGGTGTGGACGCTGGTTGGATGCTACATTGGTAGGTCACTCACTCGCTGCCGTCGCTTCTGATACACGGACATGGTCGAAAGCGTTCGGCCTCATGTCTGCAGCCATTCTGCCCGACGTTCCTCACCACGTTCAGGCTGCTGACCGACTGGAGGTTGCTCACGCTGACCATGTACAGCGGCTTCCAGCAGAGCCTCTGTGATGGTTTTCCTGCTTGTTGAGGAAACAGAGGTTCTGTGAGGTGTCGTTTCCCCGGTCTAGTCCTGGAGAAACTGGTTGATGGGAGATCAGATGCTGTGTGCTGGACTCTGGATCAGGGGAAAGTCTGACCCTCGTGGTCAGTCAGATGAGGTGTTAGCTGTATGCTAACGCTGGGTGAACTGCTTCCAGCAACCTCCTCCTCCATTGAAGAGTAGGAGCAAACGCTTTTTGGAAGAATCTCTCCTAAGGCTTTTGATGAAGGTTGGGGGATTAAAAGGTGTGAAATCCTGAGAGCCTCAACCAATCGGTGACTGGCTGAGAGCATTGGGAGAAAGTCAGACTGCAGTGACAACAGGACCCCCTGCTGACTGTGAGGCTGAGGCAGACTCCTGAGTCCAACTACACATGTCATGACTGTGTATCATGACAAATGAAAATGTCTTTCCTTGGAAAAGAACCAACTTTCTGTGGTATTGTGAGATCCCAACAGCTACATACGTAGTTCACCACTGAGTATTCACCTTATTCCGGAAGTTTGCGTGGGCGGCGCCATGCGCGTAATCACACTTCCGGTTTAGCTCCGCGCTACTTTACTTGCAATACCAGTCTGTTTAATTGTTTGCAATTTAAAGCACAGTCACAAGTCAGCAAGATTATATCGCTGTGGTAAGACATCATGGAGGAGAAGTAGGCCAATGTAGGCTTTGTTTATTTGTACATTAAAATTCCTCCCGAGCTCCGCAGTGCATGTGTGGTCTCTTCCCATGTGGTCCTCTCCATGTTTCTGTGACAGACGGTGAAAGACAAGTTATTAGCAGAGTCAGAAAAACAAAGTTTTACAAATGGAAATATAATATAACAGACTATTGGTGCAACAGAAAGTATGATAAGTGATAAAGTAGCTGTACTTTAGTTTTTACATTCATGCTTTACTGTTCACAGTTTTAGAATAGACTAGACTACATTATCATCATCAAATGTCTGGGCCTGAGGTGATGGTAGTGAGCATTAATTAAAATCTAACCCTAACCCTGCTACTCGATTGGCCTTTTTGTATTAATCTGCTATTTCATATTGATTTTGTTGTTTGCTAATAGCAAATAGCTTTATGTTATTTCTGTTCCCGCAGCAGCTAAATATTTCCCGACATGGACATGCTGCATATCTTTACAAAGCATGTTTTGGGTAGTTTTTAGTCGCTGGGTTTGTTTAATAGATGCCTTAATTTCCTAAGCAAGACGCGGCTTAAGAATCGCGAAACCGGCTGGAAGCTAACTAGTAAACAATGTTAGCCTGTCGTCTTGTAAACACTACCAACTCCGCGCTGCGGCACGATAATGACAGCATGTAGCACTGGACACTCTGATTTAGACTGTAGTCTGTAATAAAGTCACCTCTATATGGAATATTGTGTGTCCACACTGATTGTTGCTCTTTGCTCTCCTCAGTGAAGAGGAGCTCCGTACTGAGCACACAGAAGGCAAACGGGCTCTAGAAACACCTCAAAGTCGTTTTCAAACTATCAACAGAAGAAATGAATCGTTTACTCGTTGGTGTACATGATCATAGCACATTTGGCGCAAAATAACCTACCTTATATGATCTTTTAGATGCAAGTCTTCCCAGTAGTTCTCCGTTGAAATTAATGCGATTTCGCTGTAACCGGAAGTGCGTTTCAAACGGAAGTGTGGGACAGAAGTAAAAGTGGGCGGGGCGGAATAAGGTCAATAGAGTGAATGAATAATGCAATGTAAAGTGTCTCTGAGTGTCCAGAAAAGTGCTATATAAAACCGATGCATTATTATTACTATTACTCGAGTCAATGCACTCACATTGGTGTTCCTGGATACTTGCCAAAATAACATATCAGCTGCAAGCTCTGGAACAGAGTTAGCAGTGTGCTAGCAAGCGGCTATTGGCTGCAGCCCTCATGAACAGCTCAGAGCTGATCTCCAGTGTGTCCACAATGGTGGAAATATATGCATATTGCAAACACATTAATTGAATTCTCAGTTTGTGTATATGGAAAAATTGAGAATTCTGGAAAAATCTGCTTTGAAGTTTTCAGGGGCTTCCAGACATCATTTCATAATGTGTGCATCATTAGCTGCCCACATTGTGAGTCAATATTCACTGACTCACCGAGCATACGGACACAGTTTAGTAATGTATCAATGAGGACAAGAAGCACAGAAAGATGTTTTCAAAAGATCAGCTGATATTTACTGTGCACAGTGTTTTTACAAAGAAATCAAAAGTGTGGTGTCATATGTCACTTGGCCATGCTGGACAACCAACTGAGTTTGAAAAGAGACGGAGCAGCCATGTCCTCATCCTGATCAGCCAACTGTCTGAAGAGGCTGCCTGGCCGGAAGTGATCCTCACTGCTCACTGAAGAGGAGGAGGGAGCCTGGAGGAGGAGGTGAGGAAGAGGAGAAAGAGGGAAAAAGGAGGTGGGTGAGAAAAAAGAGAAGTGGAGGAGGGTTGAAAAGTGAGAATAGTCAACACTGAACAAGAACAGAACAAACTTATTTGTAACATTTCAGTGGCCTCGGATGATGGTAAACATTAGCAACTATATTTCTGAAAACAAATAAGCGGTAAATTTAAAACGCAGCTTCAAAGATGACAGCTTGGAGTGGTGCGTTCAGGTGCTCCTTAAACTGTGGGACACCCGAATTCCCGGGTTTGCAGGGCTCAGAGCGACATTGCAGGCTTTTTCAGAATTATTGATTTGAAGAATTTGATTTGAACATATCTCTATAAAGGTGTAAAGACATGATTTAAATATGACTGATAGTCATTAGCCAGGTGGAACGTGTATGCCCAGTTTCAGGGTGGGGGGTCCTGTGCTCAAAGAAGACCCTTCTTCCTGAGAAACAAAGCCATATGATACTATACCTAATATATATAGTTCATAAATCTAGTATATAGCTAAATCCTGTACAATGTAGTTTTATGTATTTGTAATTGAAATGTTATATATAGTTCATAAATCTAGTATATAGCCAGATATAACATTTCAATTACAAATACATAAATCTACATTGTACAGGATTTATTTTCTCCAAAGAAATCTGAACTCTCATCCGAGGATGAGTTGTCCGTTCACCCTTCGTTGGTTCACATTTATAATCATTATTAACGTGTTTCCCCATATTTCCACACCATAACTCAGATATGGAAGAATGAGGGAGTTATTTAATAAGTTGAGTTTAGTTTGATTCAATTCTGGAATCAGATTTTACACATACCAATATTTTACTATACTATATGTACTATACTAACCCTAACCCCATTTTACGCTGAAATGTTACAAATAATTCACTGATTATAATAAGTCTTCTATCTGGGAATCCTCTATCCGGAAAAACTCATGTTGATCACACTTGCACGCACTTACAACATGCGAGTGAGTAAGAACACCGTACATGAGCAGTACGTATAATTACGGCCTCCATAGGACAACGTGGCAATCACACTGAGCTCCTATGTTGGAAGCACCATCAACTCACTAACCACTTGTGCAACGTACGCTGCAGCAGCCGCTCATGACCAGGCGTGGCGTGCAGGCCACATATTTACACCTTGCATTGACGTACGTCCTCCCTGCTCGTGCCACTCCCTCCCCACAGTTTCAGAATAACATGGCGGTCGTCGCCTCCCCAAAAAACATAAGGACTAAAGACACGCAGCGTGGGTTGTGACGTGGCGTAAAGCACAGACAGACACACACACGTACACACACAAACTTGCCTGTGGGTCTCCTGGTCAGAGATGCTAGGAGAGCAGAGGATGTGTCAGACATTGACCGTGGTCGGAGGAACTCAGTGAAAGGGTTAGGGTTACAGAAGGTGGAAAAACAGAAACTAGTCTCCTCAGGAGACCTCAGGGCCGGTCCACACAACAACGCACTTTTATGTAACCAGATCGTTTTTGGCTGATCCACATGGCGTAGCATTTCATTTTTTTATTTCTTTTAAAGAGGTTACAGAGTTGAGAAATTTTATGCGACGCCTTGTGTTTGACGTGCGGATGAAGAAGATGCACATTTGCAGAAATCGTTCGATTCAATTCAACTTTATTTATACAGCACTAAATGACAGTCCTCTCCAGGTGCATGAGCACATGAGCAGCAGGTTTATTTGCGACTGTGGAAAGAAAAACTCCCTCTAACAGGAAGAACCTTTGTAGAACCCAGACTGAGAGGTGGAGAGATTCTGCTGACTGGTTGGGTTGGAGGATGGAGGAGAGGATAGGAGAGGGAAGACAGAGAGATGGATTGAAGGGATAGAGGAGAGGAGAGGATAGGATAGACAGAGAGATGAATTGGGGGATAGAGGAGAGGAATTGTATAGGATAGAGAGGAAAGGATAGATAGAGATTGATAGATTGTGAGGGATAGAGGAGAGGAAATGATAGGATAGATGGGGATAGACATTAATGGGGGATAGAGAAGAGGAAAGGATAGGATAGATATAGAGGAGAGGAAAGGATAGGATAGATATAGAGGAGAGGAAAGGATAGGATAGATATAGAGGAGAGGAAAGGATAGGATAGATACAGAGGAGAGGAAAGGATAGGATAGATACAGAGGAGAGGAAAGGATAGGATAGATATAGAGGAGAGGAAAGGATAGGATAGATATAGAGGAGAGGAAAGGATAGGGTAGATATAGAGGAGAGGAAAGGATAGGGTAGATATAGAGGAGAGGAAAGGATAGGATAGATATAGAGGAGAGGAAAGGATAGGATAGATATAGAGGAGAGGAAAGGATAGGATAGATAGCGATAGATTGGGTGTAGTTACAAACATTGATTTTGGTAATCAGCGAGAAACAGACCCAGGTTCAGGTAGAGAGAGAGGTGTAGAGGTAGAGAGAGGTAGAGAGAGGTAGAGAGAGAGAGGTAGAGAGAGGTAGAGGTAGAGAGAGGTAGAGGTAGAGGTAGAGAGAGGTAGAGGTAGAGGTAGAGAGAGGTAGAGGTAGAGGTAGAGGTAGAGAGAGGTAGAGGTAGAGGTAGAGGTAGAGGTAGAGGTAGAGGTAGAGGTAGAGGTAGAGGTAGAGGTAGAGGTAGAGGTAGAGGTAGAGGTAGAGGGAGAGGTAGAGGGAGAGGGAGAGGGAGAGGGAGAGGGAGAGGGAGAGGGATAGAGATAGAGATAGAGATAGAGATAGAGATAGAGATAGAGATAGAGATAGAGATAGAGAGAGAGAGAGAGAGAGAGAGAGAGAGAGAGAGAGAGAGAGAGAGAGAGAGAGAGAGAGAGATAACCCCCCCCCACACACACACACACGGTCACTTAACAACATGCTGCTGCAGAAGCTACTGATGGTAGTCTGTTGAGTCAGACAATATGTTGGATTTCTCAAGTACTTTCCGTGTTCTCTTCTGTGGTTATGGTGTATTTCTGTGGCAGTTACAGCGCCACCTACAACATTGTTTTGTGCTGTGTTCACTTCAGAAACATTTTTTGGCTCATGTGGACAGGGCCCAGAAACACTATCACTGTCACTCACCAGCTGGAGGGGGCTCTCCGAGCTCTTCGAGGCTGACTTGGACTTCCGCACACTGGACATGCTGAGAGGCAGCAAACCGAACCTGGAGGGAGAGAGGAGAGGGTCAAACATGGGACCAAGTCACAAATGTAAAAGTCTCACTAAGTCTTAAAATTTTATTTTAAGCAAGTCCCAAGTAATTTTTTCTTGGGAAAAAATGATTAAACTTATTTGGGTCAGATGGTGTCAAGCGTGTGTGGCGGAGACCAGGTGAGGAGTACAAAGACAAGTGTGTCTTGCCTACATTTAAACATGGTGGAGGGAGCATCATGGTCTGGGCTGCATGAGCTGCTGGCACGAGGAGGTACAGTTCATTGAGGGAACCATGAATGCAACATGTACTGTGACATCTTGAAGCAGAGTGTGATCCCCTCAATACGGAAACTGGGCCACAGGGGAGTATTCCAACATGATGATGACCCCAAACACACTTCCAAGACAACCACTGCCTTGCTAAAGAGGTTGAGGGTAAAGGTGTTTGACTCCAGACCTAAACCCTATTGAGCCTCTGTGGGGGAAGCTTCAAACGGAGGGGGAGGAGCACAAGGTCTCTAACATCCACGAGCTCTGTGACGTCGTCATGGAGGAGTGGAAGAGGATTCCATTGGCAACCTGTAAAGCTCTGTTGAACTCCAGGCTCAAGAGACTAGAGGCAGTGCTGGCAAATAATGCTGGCCACACAAAATATTGACACTTTGGGCCCCATTTGGACATTTTCACTTAGGGGCGCATTCACTTTTGTTGCCAACAGTTTAGACATCAATGGCTGTGTATTGAATTATTTTAAGGGGGCAATAAATTTACACTGTTATACAAGCTGTACACAGAATTTCCGTGTACAGGATGGAATGGCCTGCCTTGACTCCAGACCTCGACCCAATGGAAAACTTGTGGGATCAGTTTGGGCAAAGGGTTTTATCTCCATGACTCAGATGTCTGTCTGAACATGCGTCGTCTGTGTTTCAGTGTCATCTGTGTAGAAGGAGGATAAATGAAGCAACATTTTCGGCCCTGACCTGATCTGGCTGCTGGCCAGTGGCAGGATGTTGTACGGCTCCTGAGAGTTCACACTGCTGCTTCGCGGGACAAAGTTCTTCTCTGATCCAGTGAGCAGGCCCAGCAGCACCTAAAACAATCAGCACCAAATTATCATGAGCAGCAAGCACCCATAGATTCCCAGAGACTCCCCAGAGGCATGCTTAGAGCTGGTGGACGCACCGAGGTCCTTTGGGACATGCGATTCAGGTTCACATTCAGAGGAGGAGTAAAGACGTCCAGGTCGAAGGGGTCAATGAAGCTCTCCAGCCAATCACAAACCTCGTGGAATCTAGAAAACATTTATTTCAAAAACTATTAGTGTTAACTATATGAAAGCCTGAGGCTCATGCATGAAATCAGAATTTAGAAACACTTTTTCTCAAATATAGTTAACACAATACATGAATTTGTTTTGATGACATTGGTGCAACTGTGGAGAATTTCCTCATAAAAACCTCAGGGAGACGGAATACCCTGTGTTTTCTGTCTAATCAGACTTGAGAGCGATTTGAAAAAGTTGAAGACAATTTTATTGCATTGTTCTTGCAAAGAGAGACAAAGTCGCAGTACAGCCTTTGCATGAGTGTCGAGGAGCTTGCCTAACTCTGAAGTCAGACAACGCCTTCTTCAAGGCTGGATTGTTTTGAGACTGTATTGAAGGACACCAAAAGCAGCACAGAGAGTCCAACAGTGCTGACCCCAGCTATCCTGGAAGACAGACTGCAAAATTGCACATCATTCTTTGAGATAATTTAAATGGACAATACAAAGTGCCTCGTCAATATTTTTACATCTCAATCAGCCCGTTGATCGACGGCATTTGATGCTAAATCCTGACAGAAAAGACGAACAAAAGGAATTTTACGGAGAGAGAAGCAGTGATGGAGGAAGTGGAGGTCAGGAGATGGAATCATTTCACAGTAGTGGAATCACCAATAAAATTAAAAAAATAAGCAATCAGCATCACATCGTCAACACTGGATATAGTGTGACAGTCACAGAAAGATCAGTGACTGTAGAGGTGGAGGAGAAGAGTCTGATGTGAAGGTGGAGGTCAGAGGAGAGTGAAATCATGGAGGAGAGTGACACCATGGAGGAGAGTGACATCATGGAGGAGAGTGACATCATGGAGGAGAGTGACATCACGGAGGACAGTGACATCACGGAGGACAGTGACATCACGGAGGACAGTGACATCATGGTTGTGACTCCAGCATGTGTCAGAGTGCAGGAGAGGAAGGAGACATCATGGTGGAGACCCAGCAGAGTGATAAAGTTCACTTTTATCTGTTTATTAAATGTATTAATTAAATATTTATACAGGGACGGCTCAGTGGACTTTGTGTTTTATCCTCGTTCTGTCTACAGCAGCAGGATGTCCAGAGCGCATGACTGCACTGGTGTTCATACAGCTTAGTATATTTGTACGTTATAGCTGTAAATCTTAATAAAAGCAGCTGGAACAGAACAGACGCCCCCAGAGACTGGAGACAGACAGTCAGTGGAGCTCCTAACACTGCAGCTTTACGCACGGCTGTTACTGCACTATGTATGTGCTTACTGTGACATTAGACTGATTGTTACACACTTTGGAACAATTTAGAATCAATCAGTTCTATTCTCTGGATCATTGATAATACCACAGAATGTGCTGGAGGCACACAAGATCCCGTCACTAGCATCAGCTAGATCTTGATATCACCAGGAGGCTTTTGCTCAACCATGTGCTCGTCACCCGCAGCTTCCCCCAGTGCCGACTGACACTGACCACTCTTTGGTTAGTAGCAAGGTGCATGTCAAAGTCAAAGTCAGTCAAAGTCAGCTTTATTTGTCAAATGTGCTGATATGCATGGCATACAGCCCAGATGAAATTCCGGTCCTCTCAGACCCACAGTGCACAGCTTAATAATATATTAGGAGAACAATATAAAGACGGGGGGGAGAGACACCAATGATCCTCTCGGCTGCTCTCACGATGCGCTGCAGAGTCTTGCGGCAGGATACGGTGCAGGCGCCGTACCACACGGTGATGCAGCTGGAGAGGAGGCTCTCCATGGTGCCTCTGTAGAAGGTGTGCATGATGGGGGTCGGGGCTCTTGCTCTCCTTAGTTTGCGGAGGCAGTCCAGGCGCTGGTGTGCTTTCTTGGCCAGTGATGCTGTGTTGTTGCTCCAGGACAGGTCTTCAGAGATGTGCACTCCCAGGAACTTGGTGCTGCTTACCTGCTCCACTGCAGCACCGTCCATGGTCAGTGGAGCATGCTGGGAGTGTCGTCGTCTGAAGTCCACAACAATCTCCTTCGTCTTCTCCACATTCAGGCGGAGATTGTTGTCCTTGCACCACATGGCCAGGTGCCTCACCTTGTCCCTGTAGGCGGTCTCCTCATCGTTGTTGATGAGACCCACCACAGTTGTGTCGTCCGCAAACTTGATGAAGAGGTTGGAGCTGAATGATGGTGAGCAGTCGTGGGTCAGCAGAGTGAAGAGGAGGGGGCTCAGCACACACCCCTGGGGGGCCCCTGTGTTGAACATGATGGTGCTGGAGGTGTTGCTGCCAACTGGAACTGCCTGTGGTCTCCCCGTCAGGAAGTCCAGCAGCCAGTTCCACAGGGAGGGGTGGAGCCCCCGCTGACTGAGCTGCTGAGGGATGATGGTGTTGAATGCTGAGCTGAAGTCAATGAACAGCATTCTGACATAGGAGTCTCTGGTCTCCAGGTGGGTGGGGGCTGAGTGGAGGGCCGGGGAGATGGCATCATCGGTCGAGCGGTTGGGCCGATATGCAAACTGGAAAGGGTCCAGGGTGGGGGGGAGGGCAGACTTGATATGTTGCGTGACTAGCCGCTCGAAGCACTTCATGATGATGGGGGTGAGTGCGACCGGGCGGTAGTCATTGTGGCAGGTGGGGGACGACTTCTTCGGGACCGGGATGATGGTGGTGGCTTTGAGGCACGTGGGGACAACAGCCTGGCTCAGTGAGGTGTTGAAGATGTCCGTGAAGACATCTGTGAGCTCCTCGGCACAGTCTCTCAGGACACCACCAGGGATGTTGTCGGGACCCGGGGCTTTGCGTGCGTTGGTCCCTCTGAGGGATCGCCTCACGCTGTCCGGGGATAACGTCAGCACCTGGTCGCCAGGAGGTGGGGGGGTCTTCTGTGCCGGGGTGTTGTTGTCTGCCTCAAAGCGAGCGAAGAAGTGGTTCAGCTGGTCAGGCAGAGAGGAGGAGTTGTCACAGGTCTGTGGAGAGGGCTTGTAGTCTGTGATGGTCTGTATCCCCCGCCACAGGTTCCTGGTGTCTCTGCTGTCACTGAAGTGGTTGGCGATCCTCCTGGAGTCCTGTCTCTTGGCTAACCTGATGCCACGTGCCAGGTTGGCCCGGGCTAGCCTCTGGCAGCGTTCCGAGCCCTCAGGAGCCTGTGGACCTCTCCTGTAAATCTGGCCCGGATGGAGATGGTTTTTTTGAGCGTGACGTCTTCCATGCACTTCCTCATGTAGGAAGTGACGGTGTCTGTGTACTCCTGGAGGTCTGTGGTGTTGTTGTAGGTGGCTGCCTGTCTGAACATGCTCCAGTCCAGAGTGCCTCTGACGACCCCTCAGGCCACACCTGAACCTGCTTTTTGACTAGTTTGATGACTTTAACCTGTGAGCTGGCATTAGCATGACAGTGGAGTGGTCTGAGGCTCCGAGGTGGGGGAGGGGGAGGGCTTTGTAGGCCCCTCTGTGTGTGGTGTAGACATTGTCCAGGATATTGTTTCCCCTTGTTGGAAAGTTGATGTGTCCATGGAGTTGTGGAAACACGCTTTTGGGGTTGGCGTGGTTAAAATCCCCAGCCAGGATGAGGAAAGCATCTGGGTGGGCTGTCTGCTGCTCACTGATGTGCTGGTGGAGTTCATTCAGTGCCTCACTCCTGTTGTTGTTGGAGCCAGGCGGGATGTAAATTGCCACCAGCAGTATGGCACTAAATTCCCTCGGCAGGTAGAATGGCCGGCATTTAATAACCATAAGCTCCACCAGTGATGAGCAATGTTTACAGACCACAGCAGCGTCACGGCACCAGGCATCACTGATGTAAACACAGAGTCCCCCGCCGCGAGTCTTCCCCCCCTCGACGAGCGCTCTGTCTGCCCGGTAGCATGTTAGCCGGGCTAGCTGGATAGCGCAGTCCGGTACGCCGTCATTCAGCCATGTTTCCACAAACACAAGAACGCAACAGTCACTCACACTCTTGGAAGTTGTGCGGAGAAGTCTACACAAAAATGCCGATTCGACGGGAGAGAGAGGAGCCGCTGCGTGTTCACGCGCCGCCATCTTAACCACTTGTCTTGTCCAACCAAGACAAGTCCACTCCTCCAGGCAGAAGGCCCAACGTCCTATGAACACTACCAGGACCTCAGTATGTGAACTGCATGCTTCACCAGAGCCATTGACAAGGCCTTCAATAACTGTCCAACTGACAATGCCAAGGTACGGTGGAACCACAGCCGTCTGCCTGGGACACATGTTCCGTGTCTATGAATACGTTTGCCCTTTCTGAAAATTGTAACAGTGTGCAGCACCCAAGTCTACTGAGTTGCACGTTTCCCTCTCTGTCGGTGCTTCACTGCAGCCAAGACAAGTGTGCCTTTGGTCAGAAGTCCAGTAAATCCACGGAAGAGGCGAGGAATATGAGAAGTAATTTCTCAGAGATGTGGCCCTCTTGTTCCTGAGCTCTTCTCTGGTGTAAAAGCTCCCAGAAAACGAACAAAACAGTGAAAAACAAGACCAAACAGTGCACACCAACACACTGCAGCGGCTATCCATGGCACCATCTTGGATGCAATCCTGAGTGTATAGTTTCAAACTTTTTGAACCGAGAGTTTCTTTGTGGAATCCGGGTAATATGAACTTATACAAGAGAAGAATGAAGGATTTATCCTTATGTTGCGAACCCTCCTCATGAGTGGGCTCATACCGGGGGTCCTGCTGAGATCTGGAACTTTTGGTGTCCTCCAGCTTGATGCTCAGTGTGGTGTTGAGGTAGCGAAGGTCAAAGAGCAGCTGCAGGGCTCGGCTCTGAGTCATGGGGAAAACTCCGTCCTGCAGCAAGAAACCCACAGGAAACAAACATTAAACTGAGGTGAAGATTACTGCTTCAAATACTGAGGTTGCATGACCTTGAATCATTGACATTGAGTTTTCCAGGTAAGTCATCATGAAGAAAATAGGGAAATAAATTCATGATCAACAGTAGTGATTAACATTTCTCAGTTTCTCGTATTTTTACTTTGCCAATACTTCATCCCCCTCCCCCACAACTTCATCCAAACAGTCCACGTGCCCCAGACCACTTAATAGACATAACACATCCAGGAGGTTTAGTCTGGTCCAAGGATTCTTCAGAAAGGAAGCAGTTGCCAGAACTCCAGACTGCTCTGTGAAGGATGAGTGATGCTCACAGCAACACTTCTCAAGCCAACTGACAATTTTCAATCATTATTAATATTTCATGATCCTGACAGAGGAAACCAGTGAGTGTGTTGGGGGTTTACCCTATTGTGATTCTGCTGGGTCAGGCTGTGGTAGTGCTGCAGGGCCTGATCCAGGCAGGTGTGGAGGAGCTCCTGCAGGGTAGACCGGGGCAGGGCATGGCCCCCCACTGTGTGCACCTCCACACATAGCTGAAACAGCAGCGACTGCACAAACCAGGACGGCTACAGGACACACACGCACACACACACACACACACACACACACACACACACACACACACACACACACACACACACACACACACACACACACACACACAATGAAGGACAGGAAGAGAGCGAGAGCCACTGTGGGGTGAGGATCTGAGCGAACTACCTGCACCGGGATTCGGATCTTGGACATGACAGCAGTCCCGGACTCGGACTCCTCCTGGATTTCTAAATCCTCCCAGTTGGTTGCAGCAGCAAGGACCGCCCCCACAGAGTCTGCATGAAGCGTTGACCTGAACTCTTTCAGCAGCTCCTGTCATTGCACGCACACACACACACACACACACACACACACACACACACACACACACACACACACACACACACACACACACACACACACACACACACACACACACACACACACACACACACACACACACACACACACACACACACACACACACACACACACACACACACACGTCATGGCAGTTGTTCATTCAGTTGTTTAATTTTGCAGAAAAAAGCAGAACACAGACATGCCCCAAATTCCAAAAGTCATTTAAAATGTCAACTTCCTGGCTTTAAGAAGCACTAATAGAAATCAAGAAAAAAAATTAGAGTAGTCAATAACGATTGTTTTTGTAGGTTATACTGCAATCAATCATAGTGATGTTTGTCAGTTTGCATTCATCAATAAAGTTCAATGTTTATGTCCATTCATACCACACATAAAAAACTGAAATTGCATTTCTCTTCCTACGTTTAAAAAATAATTTCTCCCACTAAAAATATTCAATATACAGAAGAAATAATTGCGTCATATATGTACAGGCTAAGCATATAATAAGTTAATGATTCTTTTCTTTCATATTGAAAATTATGTCATGTTAAATTTGCACAACAAATGCACATTGCTTGGAAATATAATTTATAGCGGTTCAGTCAGTTTCTTGTGATATTTATGTTGCGTGTGGATACATTAGCAATGACATGCAGCTCAAATAAAACCTTGTCTGAAACAATGCACACACACACACACACACACACACACACACACACACACACACACACACACACACACACACACACACACACACACACACACACACACACACACACACACACACACACACACACACACACACACACACACACACACACACACACACACACACACACACACACACACACACACACACACTACCTTGGAGCGGGCGGAGCTCCAGATGCGGTAGGCTTCCATGCTGCAGGTGAGCAGCTCCTCCTTAAGCTCCGCCCACATGGCCTGGGCGGGGCTTACCTCTGCTGCCACCCCATGGGCCCTGCCTGGCTTCTTGGCTGGTCTGGGGGTGACTTTGGCCACGGCCTCACCCCCATTCTGTTGACCCAGGATGCAGAGCTTCAGGTTGGGGCAGAGCTCGCTGATGGACTGACACAACCTGGCCATGAACAGGACGGAGCCAAGCGAGGCGGAGCCAGGGTCCGGAGCCACTGCAGCCAGCTCCACGCGCACACGGCTCAGGATGTGGTGAACGCAGTCCACACAGCCGGCTCGTAAAGCCTCCTCCACCGCAGGGGAGTCCATGAAGCGGTTAAAGGAGGTGGAGGAGGAGGGGGCTGTGGAAGATCCTGCAGAGGACACAATAACACTCAACATTCCTCGATGTTCACTGGAGCCAAAATATTCACAGCTGCTATGCTGCTTGCACGTGCAAGCCGCATAGCCACAGGTCAAAGGTCAGAGTGAATGATTACTTCAATGGCTCCAACATGGAGAAGTCAATGAGTCAAGGTCAATTTTGTATTAGGACCCTTTAGAACAACTGTGTACAGTTAACCAAATGTAAAACTACTGCAAAACAGTCGATTTCAGCCCCTGAGCAACTTGGAAAGAAAAAAATTCAAGTTTTATTAAAAACTCACAATCTCTTTATTTTATCGCTTAGTCATTAAAGCAGTAAGGCACAGCCTTCCAGTCTTTGGTTTTTAACAACTCTTTGCTATTTTATTGTCCCATGAAACACTTTGAGATGATGTCCTAAATCTTCCATCAACCAATACGGTGGCAATGCTGGATTACTCTTCAGCACGTAATGAGGCGTCTACGTATACTATGTGTGTGGTCGGATCTCCTCTGGGACCTACGGGTGCCCTACTGGAGACCTACCTGTATCCTGTGAGGGGAGGTAGTGCTGCAGATCATCTAGACTGGCCTTCAGCTTTGCATCCATGGAAGAACAGAAGTTCTGCACACAGGGTGTCAGAGCCTGGGTCTTCATGGCCAGGCCACTCCTCTGCTGCTGCTGCTGCCTCTGGCCCACGCTGACCCAGGCTGCATCACTGAGCAGGTCCCCTGGAGACTCGGACCACACGAACGAGGCCACATTCACCTCGTACTGCAGCAGGGAGCCAGAGGTGGTACCTGCAGAGGGGACGCTCGTCTGTCCCTCCAGATCTCTTAATGCTGAGGACAGCAGCTGAACAGAGCTCGCAGAGATGGCTTCCGTCTCTTCTTTGGTGATGGCCTGGACACATTAGAGGAAGAATGTTTCAAATACATGCGGGAAAACCACCTGGAAACTGCTCTCCAGGTCTCAAGGAGCACTAACCTGCAGACGCTGGAGGAAGAGCTGCTGCAGGAAGTCATCCCAGACAGCCAGGGGGCGCTCTAACAGACGCTGACACACAGTGCTCCAGTGCTGACAGATGGAGTCAGTGGACAGAAGGTCCCACACAGCGTCTCTGATGGCTGCCAGGCCCTTCAGGCTTTTCACATAGACCAGGAGGCCGCCGACGCCCTGACAGATATCCTCCTTACAACTGAGCCAGCAAACAGAACATCTAGCTATCAGTGAGGAAGTGTGGTCACATCACATTATTATGTATTTTACTCTATATTTATTGGGTAATCCCACTCCGATCAAAGGTTAAAATGAGCAGTTATGGAAATAATCACAATGTAATAAACACTTTAACCACAGAGATAAAACCGTACTGGCTAAAAATTCATCTGATGAACAACGTGAACAAAGCCGAGCTCAAACATGTCAGCAAACTCAAAAAATTCATTTACCACTTCAATCAACAAATACTGGAAGTTGCAATAAAATACATCACATAATATACATAAAATACATAAAACAACATTATGTTAACATAACTGTTGCCAGTTAGCTTAAAAAAGTAATCTGATTACAGATTACTAGTTACTCCTTTAAAAGTAACTTAGTCACTTTACTGATTAACTGTTTTAATTAAGTAACTAAATTAGATTACAAGTTACTTTTTAGTTGCTTTCAGCAGCTTCCAAAAACACGCCCCCGTGATCTCAACATAGAAATGACAACCAGCTTTACTGAAAACTCAGTTCTGCTCCCTGCCTGGCCTCCTGCTGGGACACATTTAACCCTTGACCTCCTGCTGGGACACATTTAACCCTTGACCTCCTGCTGGGACACATATAACCCTTGACCTCCTGCTGGGACACATTTAACCCTTGACCTCCTGCTGGGACACATTTAACCCTTGACCTCCTGCTGGGACACATTTAACCCTTGACCTCCTGCTGGGGCACATATAACCTTTGACCTCCTGCTGGGACACATATAACCTTTGACCTCCTGCTGGTACACATTTAACCTTTGACCTCCTGCTGGTACACATTTAACCTTTGACCTCCAACTGGGACACATTTAACCTTTGACCTCCTGCTGGTACACATTTAACCTTTGACCTCCTGCTGGTACATCCTTAACCTTTGACCTTCTGTTGGTACATCCTTAACCTTTGACCTTCTGTTGGTACATCCTTAACCTTTGACCTCCTGCTGGTACATCTTTAACCTTTGACCTCCTGCTGGGACACATTTAACCTTTGACCTCCTGCTGGGACACATTTAACCTTTGACCTCCTGCTGGTGCATATTTAACCTTTGACCTCCTGCTGGGACACATTTAACCTTTGACCTCCTGCTGGTGCATATTTAACCTTTGACCTCCTGCTGGTACACATTTAACCTTTGACCTCCTGCTGGTGCATATTTAACCTTTGACCTCCTGCTGGTACACATTTAACCTTTGACCTCCTGCTGGTACATCCTTAACCTTTGACCTTCTGTTGGTACATCCTTAACCTTTGACCTCCTGCTGGTACATCTTTAACCTTTGACCTCCTGCTGGGACACATTTAACCTTTGACCTCCTGCTGGGACACATTTAACCTTTGACCTCCTGCTGGTGCATATTTAACCTTTGACCTCCTGCTGGGACACATTTAACCTTTGACCTCCTGCTGGTGCATATTTAACCTTTGACCTCCTGCTGGTACACATTTAACCTTTGACCTCCTGCTGGTGCATATTTAACCTTTGACCTCCTGCTGGTACACATTTAACCTTTGACCTCCTGCTGGTACATCCTTAACCTTTGACCTTCTGTTGGTACAACAATTATATCTTTCGATGGGACACTGAAGAAAAGTGTCATCTCTTCAGGGTCCCATCAAAAGATATATTTAAATATTTACAGACGTATGAGGGGATTACTCACTTTTGTGAGATACTGTACATATCACCCACCTTTATCCAATAAAAACAAACATGCTTGTATTTATGGAGAATGGGTGGGATTTGATACGTGATACTTTTTTCTTTCCTTGGTTTGGCGAGATATCTTTTGATTATGATGAACTGTTTTTTTTGATTCTGTGAATGTTCAAAATAAACAACATTTAGAAAAGAGAAAACTAAAAAAAAAAAGAATTGACCTATGATTTTTCACATCGTAATCATAAACTGTTCAACACATGAGCTCTGCTGCATTTTTCTTAAATCAGAAATACTGCATGGAAGATACTATTAGTAATTGTATATTATACATTCAGAAATAGTTTAATATACAATCATTTATTGGCATAAATACTCAGGCTCCACGTGCTATAGAGATAAAAAGGCAAAAATTAAAAATACTGTACTACATTCAAGAAAGTAGTTTTTAATGTTGCGTTGTTGACTAATTAACGCATTCTGAATTTTCCACAAGCATTTTGGCATTTCATTCCGCTATTTTGAATGACCACTTCCTGTCTGACAGTGGAGGGAGCCTGAGAGTGGAGGTCTTGCAGCCAGACACTCTTGTCTTTCTTTGACCAAGTTTTAACCAGACGAAACTGCACCGTGTTTGTTTTTATTTTTCAATGACATGTTACAGAATTGGAGCAGTTCCTTGAATTAGTTTTAGTAATTTTTCTTCTGACCTGTTGTCATGAGGTTTGATATAATGTGGAAATAATGCTGCGCATGAAAGCACAGTGCATGGAAATGATATGTCTTGCAGGCCTAATTCTGTTGCATCCTGACATCCTGAGTACTTTATCTTATATGAAGCATTGCTTCCTGACAGAGGAATCAATGCATGAGTGAGTGTCCTCACGTGGCGATCCATTGCTGTAGAGTGTCTCTCAGCTGATTTCTCTGGATCGGCTGAGCCAGTGTTCGAAGAGCAGGATGGAACTCTGTGATGGATGGAGGAAGATACTCAAACCAGCTGCCTGTACTCGACACCTCCTGCAACACCTTCCTGCCTTTGGCTGAGGACACAGAGGGGGTTGATGAGGAGATATGACAGCCAAGCCTGAAATGCAGCCGTCCAGTGTGCAATGTATTCTGGGTAGTAAACAGACAGTTAACCCTGCGAATCAGAAGAAGAAGAAAGAAAAAGTTGAAAAATATCTCACGGGCAGACGTGGAGTAGTGAGGAAGAAGTAAAGAAGAAGTAGTGAAAAAGATGTCTCGTCTGAAGATTAGAGATCACAGTCGTTTGTGGCTCCCCATTAGCCACTTGCTAGCTAACCTCGCCACCGTGGGCTAAAGTGGCGGGACTTTTGGTTTCAGTCCAGATCAATCAGTGAGCTGCGTCTCTTCTTTACTTCCTCTGTCGGTGTCTGAGTCAGGCCAGAGCGCCCCCAAACTAGCAGCTGCTGGAATCGTGGGACATTTTGCAGATGGTTTGGTCCGGTCTCAAAACTGAATGTAAATACCACCTGAACCAAATGAAGGTGTGGGACGCTGAACCAAGTCACCACCGCCTCACAGAACCAGACAGCGGCACCCAGTGCTTAACAACATGGCACACAATGAACAGTAAGAGCTTTTGTCCGGGCAGCATTGTCAGAGTAGCCTGAATCTAGCATGCAGTTGGTTAATGTGTCATTAACGCTGCAGCTCCTCACGAAGCTGCAAGCGGTTTGTGTATGCACGTAGCAACCAAATTGCTATCTGGTGCCACTAAACCACATCCATATGGTCACCAGAGTCCGTCGGCTCGGTGCAAGGCGGGCTGGATCCAACATAAGCTAAAATTATCGATAAAAACAAAGTCCTGTGATCTCCACGCTGCTTGGAGCCAGTAGTGGAGGCAAAAAAGCGTTTCAATGAGGGTGGAAGATTTTCTAGTAGTTCAGGGAGTTGATCTAAAATAGTTAAAATTGTGGCTCCTGGAAAACAGCGAGTGATTGAGTTAAAAAAACAGATATTCCTAATTATGGAATCCCCAACGATCGATGTGATTGGTGAGAAGAGAGGATGCGAGGGTCGGCTCTGCTGATCAACCGGACAGCGCCGCCGCTCCACCGGAGAGCGCCGTCGCTCCACCCGAGAGCGCCGCCGCTCCACCCGAGAGCGCCGCCGCTCCACCCGAGAGCGCCGTCGCTCCACCCGAGAGCGCCGCCGCTCCACCGGAGAGCGCCGCCGCTCCACCCGAGAGCGCCGCCGCTCCACCGGAGAGCGCCGTTGCTCCACCGGAGAGCGCCGCCGCTCCACCGGAGAGCGCCGTCGCTCCACCCGAGAGCGCCGTCGCTCCACCCGAGAGCGCCGTCGCTCCACCGGAGAGCGCCGCCGCTCCACCGGAGAGCGCCGTCGCTCCACCCGAGAGCGCCGTCGCTCCACCCGAGAGCGCCGTCGCTCCACCGGAGAGCGCCGCCGCTCCACCCGAGAGCGCCTTTGCTCCACCCGAGAGCGCCGTTGCTCCACCGGAGAGCGCCGCCGCTCCACCGGAGAGCGCCGCCGCTCCACCCGAGAGCGCCTTTGCTCCACCCGAGAGCGCCGCCGCTCCACCGGAGAGTGCCGTCGCTCCACCCGAGAGCGCCTTTGCTCCACCCGAGAGCGCCTTTGCTCCACCCGAGAGCGCCGCCGCTCCACCGGAGAGCGCCGTTGCTCCACCGGAGAGCGCCTTTGCTCCACCCGAGAGCGCCGTTGCTCCACCGGAGAGCGCCGCCGCTCCACCGGAGAGCGCCTTTGCTCCACCCGAGAGCGCCGTTGCTCCACCGGAGAGCGCCGCCGCTCCACCGGAGAGCGCCATTGCTCCACCGGAGAGCGCCGCCGCTCCACCGGAGAGCGCCATTGCTCCACCGGAGAGCGCCGCCGCTCCACCAGAGAGCGCCGCCGCTCCACCGGAGAGCGCCGTTGAAACGTCGGCGGTCTTCCAACGAGTGCAGGCGCTCCCCTCAGTAAACCCAGGTTTACACTCTGGTCAAGGCAGTCCTTTCAGCCATTAAAATGCAGCAGTTAGTGCAGTACAACATAAAGAAAAAAGTATAATAGTAGTAGTAATAATAATTCTTCATTGCATTCCAATAAGGTTTGCTCATAACTTAATAACATAACAGTATTGCAAAGTGTGTGTAGTACAGAAACAGCTTTAGAAGGTGTTTGGAGGGCAAGACGCAATACTGGCAAATTTCAAATGTCTTCTATTCAACACAGTTTTGAATCTATAGGATCCTGATGGTTGGCAACATTGCAGCTTTTTTGTTTTTCACTTTGAATCACTTGAGTTTTCCTTTGTATTAGTCAGCTTTTCCCGCTGTGTGTGTGGGTCATGAGGAACACTGTAAGGTATACCTGGACTGACGGTAGTCACTTCAGCAGAATGCAGTAATTTACCTGCAGGCGTGGCGGAGGTGACGTTCTCCAGGATGGAGAAGAGCATGCCGCAGCTGAGAGGCCCTTCCCCGGTCCTGCAGCCACCCTCTGGGGGCAGGTAGAAAACGGCATAGGCCTGAAACAGCGTGGTGACCAGCAGCTCCACGAGGCTGCAGACCTGGGCCTTGATCCCTGCTCCTGCAAACATGAAATACCTTTAACTGGTTCAAAAAAAGAATGCCATTAAACACTTTTGTTTACTTCCTGTTTTTAGGATTAGGGTTAGCAGAATACTGCAAAATGATGGAGGAGGGAATAATAGATGGAAAGTTTCACTTTAAAAAGTTGCCCGATGACCCTTGGAGAACGTGAAAGACATTTGCACACTTTGCAAAGCCGAAATAAATGACCACATAAGTAATTCTGCACAGCTCAACACTGTGTGTGTGTATTACAATATATTCTTGCAAGTTTGCTTGTGAAATACCACTTTGTTTCTAGAAATATTCAAAGTATTCTAAAAATGCAATTAATTACATAAAAATGCAATTAATTACCTGATTCTTTTAATCGATTGACAGAACTAGAATACGGATTGGTTTGTGGACATAATGACACAAAGACTTCTCTCTCTTCAATGTGCCATCTGCTATTCACAGCAGTTATACATACTTTAACAGTGCTTTGAGTTGTGTTGTTAAATGGTACATTTTAAGAAGTGTTTCTAAAGAAGCACTCGTTTTATAATACGAGTTGGGACAAACTCACTTATACAGCGAGGAGAAAATAAAAATCCTCAGCCTATAAATGTTTAACTTTTTTCTCAGCCTGAATTGGTCTGAAAATTAGATTTCATCTGCATCTCGGTCACAATTATACACAAACATACCTGATACAGCAGAAATATTGCAATATGATGTGCCTTTGTTCAACAAACCAATGTTCAAAGTTCAGCGACATTTGACCTGAAGTCTAACTGGACTCAAGCTACTTTTAGTTAAAAATGCAACTTAAGACAGTTGTTCGCAAAATGCTCTGCAACATCTTCTCCCCAGAGTACAGTGGAGGAATCATCATGGTGTGGGGCTGCTGCCTCAGTGTGTCCTACAAGATAATGTCAGTGTGTGACAAGGAGTCTAAATAGGATGTTAATAATACACTGAAGAGCTTTAAACAAAGAAAATCCACTTATTTTAGACCTGAATACCACAGAAATGCTGTGGAACGAGCTCAGAGAGACGATCATGCAGACGCCCTGAGAAAATGAGCTTATCAATTTACTGACTGGCTAATTTAAAGTTCAATCAATGAAACCAGATAAGAGTAATGAAAAACGTTTAGCTTTTTTTGTACACAGGAGTGATTCTGCTCTCACAAAAGCTCTGTACACATCGAAAGATGAGATCAGATTCGATTCAGATTGGAAGATCTTACAAAATACGAAGAACTCTCCACAAAAGGAGACAAATTAATGCAGTGGTTTATCTACATAGCAGAGGAGCAGATCACATTTTATGATTTAATGGGGGTATTATTGTAGCAAAACTATTTGTCAACACGTATGGAGAGTTGTCGTTCTGTATTTCAATCTGTCTGTCCAAAGTCAGAGTGTCAATGTGTAAAACAATTTATCAATGTGAACCTGAATCTGCAAAAGCCTTCTTCTAATTTGTCTGTCTGTAATTAGGTAATTAAATGTGTAAACAAATCCTCTCATCTGTATTAGAATGTGTACATGGAATAGAATTTGTCAGTACGTACAACGTTATTGTAATTGAAAAGTCTGTTTCCAGCTTCAAATCCTGAAAACAGACAACTCACCAGTTACGAGTCAAGCAGTTTCACAATCGGATGGGTTGCTTTTTGGGGTTTTTCCACACGACTTTTGCCTTATGAAGGATTCAAAGCTGTAAAGCCTGGGTTTTGTTGCCCTGAGCTCAGACTCACAGGCACCTTCATTGTGGCTGCACACCACTGTCCTGTGCCACCTGCCTGTACCTCAGTAGGTGGAGGCAGGTGGCGCTATGCCTCAGAGTTATTGAGCATATGCCACATTATGGGGCAGGAAGTTTAGCCTCCATCTTAAAAGAAACCAGTTTGATACCAGTGATGATGTATGTCCATGTGTGTCATGAGTGATGAAGAACATCCTCTTCAAAATGACCCCACATTCACTCTATTGGAGCCTTGATGCAGTGGGAACAGATCTAAGCTTGTCTGGGTGTCAAGACCAGACCGGATGAGGTTTTGACCACGGGATGCTGTCGTCTCAGAGTCGCCATGAATGTGTGCTACTGGGACTTTCCCTGGGTTCATCCTGAAGAACAAGGTTCTCATTCTGGTTCCTGGACCAGACCACTGTTACAGTCCGTCTCCTGGTTCCTGGTTCCTGGACCAGGCCACTGTTACAGTCCGTCTCCTGGTTCCTGGACCAGGCCACTGTTACAGTCCATCTCCTGGTTCCTGGACCAGGCCACTGTTACAGTCCATCTCCTGGTTCCTGGTTCCTGGACCAGACCACTGTTACAGTCCATCTCCTGGTTCCTGGACCAGGCCACTGTTACAGTCCATCTCCTGGTTCCTGGTTCCTGGACCAGACCACTGTTACAGTCCGTCTCCTGGTTCCTGGTTCCTGGACCAGACCACTGTTACAGTCCGTCTCCTGGTTCCTGGACCAGACCACTGTTACAGTCCATCTCCTGGTTCCTGGTTCCTGGACCAGACCACTGTTACAGTCCATCTCCTGGTTCCTGGACCAGGCCACTGTTACAGTCCATCTCCTGGTTCCTGGTTCCTGGACCAGACCACTGTTACAGTCCATCTCCTGGTTCCTGGACCAGACCACTGTTACAGTCCGTCTCCTGGTTCCTGGACCAGGCCACTGTTACAGTCCATCTCCTGGTTCCTGGACCAGGCCACCGTTACAGTCCATCTCCTGGTTCCTGGTTCCTGGACCAGACCACTGTTACAGTCCGTCTCCTGGTTCCTGGACCAGGCCACTGTTACAGTCCGTCTCCTGGTTCCTGGTTCCTGGACCAGACCACTGTTACAGTCCATCTCCTGGTTCCTGGTTCCTGGACCAGACCACTGTTACAGTCCGTCTCCTGGTTCCTGGACCAGACCACTGTTACAGTCCATCTCCTGGTTCCTGGACCAGACCACTGTTACAGTCCATCTCCTGGTTCCTGGACCAGACCAGTTACAGTCCGTCTCCTGGTTCCTGGTTCCTGGACCAGGCCACTGTTACAGTCCGTCTCCTGGTTCCTGGACCAGACCACTGTTACAGTCCATCTCCTGGTTCCTGGACCAGACCACTGTTACAGTCCATCTCCTGGTTCCTGGACCAGACCACTGTTACAGTCCATCTCCTGGTTCCTGGACCAGACCAGTTACAGTCTGTCTCCTGGTTCCTGGACCAGACCAGTTACAGTCTATCTCCTGGTTCCTGGACCAGACCACTGTTACAGTCCATCTCCTGGTTCCTGGACCAGACCAGTTACAGTCTGTCTCCTGGTTCCTGGACCAGACCAGTTACAGTCTATCTCCTGGTTCCTGGACCAGACCACTGTTACAGTCCGTCTCCTGGTTCCTGGACCAGACCAGTTACAGTCTATCTCCTGGTTCCTGGACCAGACCAGTTGCAGTCTATCCCCTGGTTCCTGGACCAGACCAGTTGCAGTCTATCTCCTGGTTCCTGGACCAGACCAATTACAGTCCGTCTCTTGGTTCCTGGACCAGACCAGTTACAGTCTGTCTCCTGGTTCCTGGACCAGAACACTGCTACAGTCCGTCTCCTGGTTCCTGGACCAGACCAATTACAGTCCGTCTCCTGGTTCCTGGACCAGACCAGTTACAGTCCATCTCCTGGTTCCTTGACCAGACCAGTTACAGTCTATCTCCTGGTTCCTGGACCAGACCAGTTACAGTCTATCTCCTGGTTCCTGGACCAGACCAGTTACAGTCTATCTCCTGGTTCCTGGACCAGACCAGTTACAGACTATCCCCTGGTTCCTGGACCAGACCAATTACAGTCTATCTCCTGGTTCCTGGACCAGACCACTCTTACAGTCCGTCTCCTGGTTCCTGGATCCTGGACCAGACCACTGTTACAGTCTATCTCCTGGTTCCTGGACCAGACCAGTTACAGACTGACTCCTGGTTCCTGGACCAGACCAGTTACAGACTGACTCCTGGTTCCTGGACCAGACCACTGTTACAGTCCGTCTCCTGGTTCCTGGACCAGACCACTGTTACAGTCTGTCTCCTGGTTCCTGGTTCCTGGATCCTGGACCAGACCACTGTTACAGTCTATTTCCTGGTTCCTGGACCAGACCAGTTACAGACTGACTCCTGGTTCCTGGACATGACCAGTTACAGACAGTCTCCTGGTTCCTGGACCAGACCCGTAACAGACTGGTGGGGAAAACAAAGGGTTCTTTGGCGCTGCTCATTAAGAACTGGTCCTGGCACCGACTGTGAACGAGCTCCTGGTTTTTTTGGGGGGAAAAGCCCCATCAGTGATGGAGGACTGCCAGACTGAAGGAGCCTGTGAGCCTGCACTCAGGGCAGCAAAACCCAGGCTTTACAGCTTAGAATCCCATCAGGCAAAAAAACAGCCAACTATGAAACTGCTTGACTTGTAACTGGTGAGTTGTCTGTATTTTTAGGATTTGAAGTTGAAAACAGACTTTTCAATTACAAATATCTTTGAATGCATTGATAAATCTTATTATATGTATAAATTCTAATAAAGAGGAGCAGATATTTTTTTACACATGTATATTCTTAAAGACAAATTACAGGACGACTTCTGCAGATTCGGGGTCACATTGACAAATTCTTTTACACAATGACACCCTGGACAGATGGAGCGAAATACAGACAGACAACTCTCCATACGCATTGACAAATAGTTTTGTGACAATAATGCCTCCATACATTTCCTATTAAAAATGAGAACATTTCAAAAGATCAAATGGATTTTGTTTAGGACATCCATTATGCTCGATGTGTTGTCATACCGTGCTGCGGCTGGTTCAGCAGCTGATGAATGGAGGATTTGCGAGCTAACAAAAAGTCAGCCAGGGCCTGTCGTGGCGAGCTGTCCTCCAGCAGCATGGTGGACACCAGAGCCTCGGCGATGGCCTGGTCTGACACAGCTCGGCCTCGCAGCAGAAACCTGCTGTCCTGCAGGATGGTCGACCTGCACACAGAAAACAGCCTCATCACTTATCTCCCACTCACCACTGGCTCAAAGCAGGAACCAGGACTGAAAGCTGCTGTACCTGAAGTGTCCAGTGGTGGCGACCTGCCGCACCAGGATAGGGAAGCGGGTGAGGACGGGGCCAAAGTGCCCCCCTGGAGCTGCCTCCAGCTGCAGCAGGCAATGCAAGTGGCAGCAGAGCAGGTAGAGCTGTGTGGCCTGGAGATACTGAGATGCCTCCATGGCGCTCCAGATACATTCTGGGATGTCCAGAAGAAGCTTAATCTGAGAGGCCATGATGTAGAACTTCTCTTGCCACTGCCTGGAGCTCTGCAACAACACACACAGGCCATGACACAGAGAGTAGCAGCATTCTGGGGTCACATGCAGTGGGTGACATTATCGAATATGTTTGAAGGGAGCAGTGTTCAAAAGCCTGGTGAATATGGAACAGATCGATGCTGTCAACCCTGTCCGGGTGACACCATGTCCGAGACTGCAGCAAGGAAAACAGCTCTGAGAAAACCAATTATATCTTTTCAAAACAAAAACAAATGATGTGGTATTATTCCGCTGTACGTGGGCACATTCCTATGGTAGCCCTCCCACCGATGGTGGTGCTGTGGTGATTCCAGAACAAAGTGGCAGCGGCTGTGTACATATTCCACTTTTGGTGCTGCTTTACAATAAAATGGCAACAATCATGGACGTGTGGATGCCATGAAAACAGATTAATAACTTGATAAACAATGCTTATATTCAGCATTGATGGTGTGGATGCCATGAAAACACATTAATAACGTGATAAACAACACTTATATTCAGCATTGATGGTGTGGATGTCATGAAAACACATTAATAACGTGATAAACAATGCTTATATTCAGCATTGATGGTGTGGATGCCATGAAAACAGATTAATAACTTGATAAACAACGCAGGCCGTGCAGATTCTGGCAGTGTTTGGCATGACAACGGAACTGATCAGAACTCGCATTTGAAGCATTCATTGTGCGGTCATTGGTCTCAGCTGACGACTAGTATTTTGATTTGATTTGGAGATAAATGGCTGGGTTTTATGTGGACTTTGGTGCTGCCAGCAGAAACGGTGTGAAGCTCCACGCCTCACCTCCGACCTGCCGCCGCTGCCCCCGGCCCGGCCCTCCTGCTTCAGCCGCTGGCAGTACTGCTGCATGTCCTGGATGCAGCGGACCACACTCTCCGAGCTCTGTCTCATCTCTCCGATGGTGTCTGCGGCGTCGATCAGGTCCCGGTATCGCTCTCCCACCATCTGCCGCAACTCCTCTTTCTTCTGTTCGATCTCCCCGCGGACCCTGCGCTCGACGCTGCGGATCTCCTCGGTGTTGTAGCGCTCGAAGAGAGCCAGCGGGTCCTGGATCTCCGCCACACGGAGGGACAACGCCGGGTCGTCTCCCATCATCCCTGGGAACAACACCGCCTCGGACGACAAACCAGGAAGACTCTTCCGACTTCCACGTCAGCAATCACGTGACGTGACGAGCGCTGCTTCTTCTTCTTCTTGGTTTTACGACCGTTTGCATCCATGGGTGTTGCGTTACCGCCATCTGCTGGTTCTATTACTCTATGTCATTCCCTTAGACATAAACAAATCGGAGAAGCCGTCGGTGACAAATCCAAAATGGCCGACAATATGTCTGCTTCCTGCCGACCGCCGCCATCTTGTGTTGCCATTTTGATCCGAATCACCACCATATCACCACTGTTGGTGGGAGGCAGTGCTACATGCATTAGAAACATGCTCGATCAGAACGTAACTAACTGTGGGTCGGCCTCCGTGAACGTAACTCCCCACGTTTTCAGTCCAATACGTCCCTTCCTGTATGTCGCTTATGTGAACGTCACTTCCTATGTGTAATTTTGCGTCACTTCCGGTCACGCTTCCGCCTTGTTCGATGTCAAGATGGCGGCGCCCGCAACATCGCCATCTTGGATTTCCCACTGACATCTCTTGAAAAATCGACGCTTCATTGGCTGCCGCGGAGCAGGAAATACGGCCGCCATCTTTGTCCGGTCGTGAAGTCCGTAAACACAAACTGCAGCAGATTCAGATTCAGATTTACTTTATTAATCCCTTGGGATGACTCCCTCGGGGAAATTCAAGTTCCAGCAGCTTTAACAGGACAGGAACAGCACACAGAGAGCAAAGAATAAAGAATAAATAAAATAGGATAAGGCTAAAAAAAAAACCCTAACCCTTAATAAATATTTATGAACAATATTATATAGACTCTTCACTAACCTTAACCAAATCGAAATAGCAAAAAAGAATAAAAACTCCAAATAAAGTATAAAGTGACAGGTGATGTTAAAAATGCGCTGTGATTACAGACAGGTTTATGAGTTGGGTAGCTGCAGCAGTGAATCGAAGACACCAGAGCACCTTGTGGAGTATTTCTATACAAATCGGCGGACTGTAGAAAGCAGGGCTCGGTGGGTTACTTTTCAAAGTTAAGATGAAACATTATTATTGTTTGAATTTTGCAGCTATACACTTATTGTAGGTATGTGACATAGGGTGACCACCTCCAAAAAGACAAAAAGTGGAACAGCAGGACGCATGTGACCATCTGTAAACCCTGACCATACATTTCACAATTTAGACCAAAAGGCCAGTAAACCCCAAACCCAAACCCAGTCAACAAGTAGTACGCAAGCAGATTCTCTCTCTCTCTCACACACACACACACACACACACACACACACACACACACACACACACACACACACACACACACACACACACACACACACACACACACACACACACACACACACACACACACACACACACAGACACACACACACACCAAATTCCAGTCACTGCAGATCATGCAAAGTCACAGTGACATTAATCCTGCAGGTTTGGAGCCACGGGGCTCATGAGCCCCTGATTCTGTGTTCAAACAGCCACTATATGAGAGAAAGGCTGAGCTTCCTCAAAGTTACTTTAAAATGTGGAAAATATAGTTTACAGCAATGATTTTTCTCAGGAGGATATATGATGAGCATTTATTTGTGTGTGTGTATAACCCACATTAAGATAATAAAAGCTCGTTGAAAATCTCTCAATAAAAAGCCTTCAGACATTAAATATAATTGATCGTTTGAGTAAAACTCTGACTTCAGTGATTTTCATTGCTTCTTCAGCCTCTTGGAGACAATTCTCCATCGTCCTGACAGGAAAACTAACGGAGCTCATGAATTTGTCGTTAAACTCTTTAAATCTTCGGGCCAAAAGGAGGCGACGTCTCCTGGAGACGCCCAGTTCTGTCTGATCTTCTGTCCCGTAGTGTCTCGAGTCGGGACGGACGTCAGTGAGGCCTTGGAGCGTCTTCAAGGTAAGAAATGTAGAAATAATCCCGATTAGTCAGATCAGTGACCTGGTTCTGGCCCAGAACCGAGGGAACCTCCACGTCTGGTACCAGGTGGAGTCCTCCACCCGGACCACGGTGTGACGTGGTTCTGGCCCAGAACCGAGGGAACCTCCACGTCTGGTACCAGGTGGAGTCCACCACCCGGACCACGGTGTGACGTGGTTCTGGCCCAGAACCGAGGGAACCTCCACGTCTGGTACCAGGTGGAGTCCACCACCCGGACCACGGTGTGACCTGGTTTTGGCCCAGAACCGAGGGAACCTCCACGTCTGGTACCAGGTGGAGTCCTCCACCCGGACCTCTTTGGTGTCATAAAGAAACGCACCAGGTTTTTCCAGGAGAGCTCCCTCCAGATCCACGATGTTCTTAATGTTTTTATGTTCTTAATGTTTTTAATGTTTCTATGTTAATGTTTTTAATGTTTATATGTTCTTAATGTTTTTAATGTTTCCAGGTTCTTAATGTTTATATATGTTTTTAATGTTTGTATGTTCTTAATGTTTATATGTTTTTAATGTTATTAATGTTTATATGTTTTTAATGTTTCTAGGTTCTTAATGTTTGTATGTTTTTAATGTTTTTAATGTTTCTATGTTCTTAATGTTTTTAATGTTTCCAGGTTCTTAATGTTTATATGTTGTTAATGTTTCTAGGTTCTTAATGTTTCTAGGTTCTTAATGTTTACAAGTTTTTAATGTTTCTAGGTTCTTAATGTTTCTAGGTTCTTAATGTTTTTAATGTTTCCAGGTTCTTAATGTTTATATGTTATGTTTGTCTAAGTCTGGGTCCTTCGAATCCGCACAGACAGGGAGTGACAATCTTTCTCCCCGAGAAGAGAGAAAAAGATACACAGTGAGTTATAAACCTACAAACCTTGAGAATGGATTAACACAGGAGTTTATTACAAAAGACAGAAAAGATACCGGCCTTTACAAGAATATTCTTGGGCCTTGAAGCCGTCCACCTTGAAAAGGATTCTGCTTCAGAACCACCTCAGCAGAGTGCGAGCAGTCAGAAGGAGTGAGAGAGAGAGCAAGAAAATGCTGCGTGTTTCATAGTCTCCCGACTGAGCCTCCTCCTACTTGGTTTCACTTTGGGGGGGGCTCTTTGTTTAAGGTGGGGGATGTTTGAGGTGGGGGCTATTGTCTTACCAGTTCTTCACACAATCAAAGAGCTGTACCCAACCCCCGTCGCATGTCACCGGCCTTTCACAAACAAAGAACTGTACTCAACCCCCGTCTCATGTCACCGGGCTTCCACAATCCCCCGAGGCCTATCTTTAGATATTAATGACCAGTCAGGCCAGGCTGGGCTTGATCAATTTCAACAGTTTTTGTAAGTCAATGCAGCAAATGTCACAGTTCGGAGATCATGTAAACATCATAACTCTAACATGTTTTTAATGTTTCTAGGTTCTTAATGTTTATATGTTTTTAATGTTCTTAATGTTTGTATGTTTTTAATGTTTCTATGTTCTTAATGTTTATATGTTTTTAATGTTTATATGTTTTTAATGTTTCTAGGTTCTTAATGTTTATATGTTCTTAATGTTTTTAATGTTTCTAGGTTCTTAATGTTTATATGTTTTTAATGTTTTTAATGTTTTTAATGTTTCTATGTTCTTAATGTTTCTATGTTTTTAATGTTTATATGTTTTTAATGTTTCTAGGTTCTTAATGTTTATATGTTCTTAATGTTTTTAATGTTTCTAGGTTCTTAATGTTTATATGTTTTTAATGTTTTTAATGTTTTTAGGTTCTTAATGTTTATATGTTTTTAATGTTTTTAATGTTTCTATGTTAATGTTTTTAATGTTTCTAGGTTCTTAATGTTTATATGTTTTTAATGTTTATATGTTTTTAATGTTTTTAATGTTTCTATGTTAATGTTTTTAATGTTTCTAGGTTCTTAATGTTTATATGTTTTTAATGTTTCTATGTTTTTAATGTTTTTAATGTTTCTATGTAAATGTTTTTAATGTTTCTAGGTTCTTAATGTTTATATGTGTTTAATGTTTTTAATGTTTCTAATGTTTTTAAGGAGACGACAGCCAAATAGTTAATGAGTTAGAACAGGTCAAAGAAGGGTTTATTAAATAACAATTGAACAAGACTAGAAGAGTTTGAGATTTCGGGTTTGTGCCAAACAAAACTATCAATACAACAATACCAGTGTCGCTGTTTAACTTAAGCACTAAACTATGTCACTTTGATCTGGAGATCAAGAATCCTCAATATATTTTTCATTTCATTTAAAGCTTTAATGCATTTCTTTTATCAGTGTATTTTTGCATTTCTTTGTAAAGCACAGGGAATAGCCCTGTTTTTGAATGGTGCCTTCAATAAATTTGCTTAGCTTACCGATGTGGAAAATCCTTCGATGTATGAATGTAGCTAAAGGGAGTTATAGGCTCAAGGTGAGAGTCTATAGACAGGAAGATCCTGCCATGTGCTCGTAAAGAAAGTTCAACAAGTCATTTGTAGGTGTCCTGCGTCTACAACGTTTTCTGTGGGTCATAATTCAATATAAGAACTAAACTATATTACAATTAAAACCATCCTCACCACTTCATTCACATGAAGGAAAAATTAAAGGGAACCCCAACTTACCTCAACCCAACACCGTACAAAACCACCGTCTGGGTTTAAACTAATGAAACTGCCTGAGACCCACACACACTACAAACCACTGTCTGTGGTTATCTGGTGTGCTATCCAGGCTGCACCAAGTGCGTCCAAGTTTGTTAGGGTTAGGGTTAGGGTTAGGGTTAGGCTAAACCCTAACCCTTTTTGAGGTTCCTGTCAAAGAATTCTAAAAAGCTTTGAAAGATGGATTGATGTGTTGTTTGAAAATATACCTGATATAACTTTTGTTTTTCCTAAACTCCGACTGTCATTTCAAGTAAACCAGTCCCCAAATATCCATTTTCTTAAAGGGACTAATGAACCTTCTGCTTGTATTTGTTTAAAAGTATGTCAATACGAGTCTTAAGTGCTTTCTGTTCACTCGCTGTTTAAAAGAATAATTTCCACCACTAGGGGGCTCTCTCCATCGAAAAGAGGCAAGATTATTGTAATGTGGTTTATAAATGCACTATATTTAAATGAACATTAGCTGAAATTGAATAATAATGAAGAACCCTGCCAAGGACTTCATCAACAGCAGCCAGTTGTGGAATGCCTGCTCAAAATGTTTTCTCTTGCACCCATGTAGTTCTGTATTTTGAAGTTCTACTTACCATTTTTAAGATCCAACTATGCAAAATGTAAATTCTTGCACTTAACTAGCTTGTCTTCAGATTTTCTTCAGGAGTGTATCATCATTTTTGTAAATACCCGGTTAGATGTAAATGTGGCTTTAGAATATGAAGGGGATGATGGAGCTGATGTACCATGAGCCTTGCAAAATGGCCTATTAACTGCAAGCAAGTCAAAGTCATAGTGTTTGATGGTTTTCACACAGTTGTGTTGTCAGTGATTCCAAGCACCACAATTTTTGCATTTTCACTTGAAACGGTTTATTGTGTAAACGGAGCATTAAGCTGAGTTCTTAAAACGTACTCCTAAAGTGTGTGAGTATACCAACACAAACTAAATCCATTCAAGTTCATAAGCATGTTTACTGTTGGAACAGATCAAACATCAACCAAACACCTTTTTTATGGTTTTTATGCTCATATCCTGGTTATCCACAAACAAGACAGGCATACTGCAGTTCTCCTTCAATGCCTTGGTTCTTCAGCTCAACAGCAAAAGCTTCAAAGACGCCATTCTTCAGCTGACTGCTGCTCTTTACTATCAGGCAGTCCTGATCTTTTGGAAAATAGGCCGAACTGGCTCCCGAGACTGGAAAGGCTGATTCTACAAAAAAAGAGACAAGGTGAAGTTTAGCGTCGCCACATATACAGTATCACCATAGAAACACAGCCATTGCGCCAGCCTCACCATTACACACAGCCAGCGTGTTTCCTCCTACGTACTGGCTATTCCATTTATATCTCGTCTGCTCACTGCATTCATCAAACGGCCGGCTTCTCCTCATGAAATCAAAATCATAACCCTGCAAGGAAAGACTCCAATTATCAATGTTCCATCCTTTTAATCAGCAAAAATCTTACATAGAAATGGTAAATATGGTAAGGCTGCTCACATATGTTATCTATGTTACATGTTGTGATTTTATGTTGTTGTGCTATATAAATAAATGTTACTTACTTACATGATTGCACAGAGGTTTGCAGTAGCGCTTGTTGGCCACTGTGACACATGCTAGCCCCCCGTTATCGGGCACTTCTGCCTTGGGGCATTTCCCCAGCTCGGTTCCTTGGCAATCTGTAAATGAAAGACTGTTTTGATGTATTAGAGTCACAGAAACTGTTCACAGTTGCTTAGAATAGAATACGCTTTTCTAATACAGATAGAATGCAATAAAAATACAACTCTTATGGTGCACAGTACAACTAGATAAAGACAAAAGATCAAATCTAGAAAAACAAACATAACTAAATATATGAGTGAATACAAACATTAAATATGGTTTGTGCCATAAAACAATAAGCATGACAGACAACAAACATTTATAATTATATAGCACTGATTACGTTTCACTGAAACATTGAGAATACACATACAATGAACATATATCTTTAAACAAGATGCTTAAAGTTGTTGAATGTTCAGCATTTGTCTTGCACCCGGGTAGAAAGTGTTTGTGAATCTAGTAGTATGGGTCTAGACCAGGGGTGGGCAATCCTGGTCCTGGGGGGCTGCAGCCCTGCAGGTTTTAGACCAGGGGTGGGCAATCCTGGTCCTGGGGGGCCGCAGCCCTGCAGGTTTTAGACCAGGGGTGGGCAATCCTGGTCCTGGGGGGCTGCAGCCCTGCAGGTTTTAGACCATGGGTGGGCCATCCTGGTCCTGGAGGGCCGCAGCCCTGCAGGTTTTAGACCAGGGGTGGGCAATCCTGGTCCTGGGGGGGCCGCAGCCCTGCAGGTTTTAGACCAGGGGTGGGCAATCCTGGTCCTGGGGGGCTGCAGCCCTGCAGGTTTTAGACCAGGGGTGGGCAATCCTGGTCCTGGGGGGCCGCAGCCCTGCAGGTTTTAGACCAGGGGTGGGCAATCCTGGTCCTGGGGGGGCCGCAGCCCTGCAGGTTTTAGACCAGGGGTGGGCAATCCTGGTCCTGGCGGGCCACAGCCCTGCAGGTTTTAGACCAGGGGTGGGCAATCCTGGTCCTGGTGGGGGCCGCAGCCCTGCAGGTTTTAGACCAGGGGTGGGCAATCCTGGTCCTGGAGGACCGCAGTCCTGCAGGTTTTAGACCCACCCCTGGTCTAAAACTTGCAGGGCTGCGGCCCTCCAGGACCAGGATGGCCCCCCCCTGGTCTAACCCTAACCTGTGCCTCTTCCCTGATGGCAACAGTGAGAGTAAGGTAAAGGTTTCTCCCTGTTGGGGAGTTTTCCTTTCCACAGTCACAAACACACCTGCTTGCTCATGTGGATATGTTGGGCTTTTAATCTACACCACCAGATAATCTACACTAGTGGTGTAGATTGTCTGGTAGTGTAGATTATCTGGTAGTGTAGATTATCTGGTGGTGTAGATTGTCTGGTGGTGTAGATTGTCTGGTGGTGTAGATTGTCTGGTGGTGTAGATTGTCTGGTGGTGTAGATTATCTGGTAGTGTAGATTGTCTGGTAGTGTAGATTGTCTGGTGGTGTAGATTATCTGGTGGTGTAGATTATCTGGTGGTGTAGATTATCTGGTAGTGTAGATTATCTGGTGGTGTAGATTATCTGGTGGTGTAGATTATCTGGTAGTGTAGATTATCTGGTGGTGTAGATTATCTGGTAGTGTAGGTTATCTAGTCCAGTCAGACTGCCATAACAACTTTTCCATTAAACTTTGGTTTTGGTACGGAGTATACGTGATGAAAATGTAGAAATGTTGATATTTTTGCAGAAATAAGCAATAACTATGGGCATGAACTTCACAGGTCAATGGGCTTTATGTTGAGCCAGACTGATAAGGTTGTTTTCATGTCCTAATCAACTTCTGCCTGCTCTGGAGCTGATGTGTGACTAACAGCACACATCTATCATGTCAACATTGCATGTCACACATATTTTCCCATCCACATCTTCAAAGTGTTTCAACAAAGTGTTAATAAAGTGTGAAGGTTATGACAGAAGCAATGGAAGCTGCAGAGCCCCCCAGTCACACAAGCTCTTCCTCCCACCTCTCAGCTGCTGTCTGTGCAGAGTGTCAGTCAGATTCTTCATGTAGAGCAGGAGTGCAGCCGTCTGCTGTCCACTCCAATCAGATGGACACTCTACTGCCACCTGTTGGATCATATCTGACATTTCACACACACACCTTCATCTTCTCAGCCACTCACAAACTGATTCTTTAATGTTCGTCCGGTGGGCCAATCTTTTCTCAGAGACAGTGTGCAGTAAGTGCTGAAGAGGTGGAAAGTCATGCTGCACCATCGCTATGAAGGTTTTCAGCTCGAAGCTCTCCTGGCTGATGCTGACATGATGTTGGCTTGTGGACTTGGTACAGTTTGGGACTCGTGGCAGAGAGGCGATGAAGCCAGAAGAGAGGAGCTGCCAGACACCGGGGTGAAAGACGGAGTGCAAAGACAGAAGGAGAGGCTGTTTTCCGTTAGTTTTCATTTTCTCTAGTAAAGGAATGGCATTTTTTGAATCTGTCTCCGTCTCTGTGGGTGAATCTGAGGCTGACAACTGCCCATTGTTTGAAATGTCACTGATCACTGATCAAGTCTTCTCCCCCCAGGTGAGACTCTCCTAATACTCCTTCTGCTTCAGTGGTGGCTTCACAATGTAAATAGAACATTTGTGCTCCATTTGTTGGACTCTCACCTTGCTCTTTCAAACTTCTCCTTCTTCTTGACCATCTTGAACACGTTGCTTATTGCACCTTTTTCTACCACACATTGTCTTTGTGATATTATTATTGGATCGGTCAAACTTGACACATGACGTATTCCAATATTATGAAATTAACTGATATTTTCTTATATGTTAACCAAAATTATCCACATTTGAAACGAATAATGGCTTATTTACAGGAAATAAGACAAAGAAATATTGAGTTTTTCTTTCATTATTGAATGCTTTTAAATGGATGAGCAACAGGTTGAGGTCAGATTTTTAGGAAGATGGTATCTTACCTTCAGACGCTCCAACAGCTCAGGGTATGAGCTGCACTTTAGAGCTGAAGTTTCATCTTGGGCTGCACATGAATATAGAACTGCAAGCACAAACAAAAGTCTTTCAGACAATATTGAAGTTTTTTTCTTTGTCTTTCCCAGTTTTACCCTTCAACTGAAAGTCTCAAACTCCTCCATCTCACTAGAATCTCCAGACCAGTATATATATAACAGAGATTACCGATTGAACAAAGCCAAGCGAGCGTTGCCCTCAAAGCCATGGTTGAACTGAATTTGGATTTTGTGTCTTAGAACTGAAGGCAGAACGCTGTGACAGGTGAATTTATTGACTCAGTCTGCAAGGGCAAAGTTTCCAGGATTGCCAAACACTGGTCTCCGGCCAAGTTGGAGTCACTGTTATGTAAACCTTTCACAAACTTCTAATGGTGGAAAACAATCAATTCTGAGGACAGATTTTCAATGAAAATGGCCGTTGTAACAGAAGCTCTTCCCAATGTCCAGTATGCATGCAGTCTCCACTCTTTGCAGATGGGAGAGCTTCTGATACACAGAAGTGGCTGTAATCAAACACCGTACTGCTCTTCTTCAAACTCCATGTTGCCACTACTTCGAAGTAATGAGACTATTATAGAGCCAAACCTCAGTATCACTCACACACACACACACACACACACACACACACACACACACACACACACACACACACACACACACACACACACACACACACACACACACACACACACACACACACACACACACACACACACACACACACACACACACGGTGTGACTCAGTGTGTCTATGAGTTGCGCTGTGGAGGATGACTGCATAAATAATTAAATGTGGATGTTATTCATTATTTCAATATGAATGTCTGATGATCTTTAAGCAAATGAATTATTGAGGCTTTCAGGAAGTGTTTGAGCTCATTAACATGGAGAATTGCTTCTTATGTTTGATTTGAAGAACAAAGATTAGTCCTGAAATGGACCAAGTGCTGTTATCAATTTCTTACCAACTTGTCCTTTACATGCTTTGAGTATGGGTTTTTTCATCCCTTTTATCTGAAAAAATGGATTCCTGCTTATATATATATATATAATTATTAGGGACTTCGTGAAAGTCCTTAGGCCAGGCCTCCTGTAGTCTCTTTTGTATTTCGTACGCCACCGAGAATGACAGGCCAGGCCAGGACCCTCATGTTGGGCACGGAGCACAAGAATCTGGGCTCCAGCCAAGGCCAGGTGGCAAATTTCCTATTGTTTCTCCTCCGTTTCTTCTTCTTCTTGTTTCTTGGGACTTGGGACACCTTTTCAAGCTCCACTCTGACCCACTAACCATGCAAAAATGATGAATTCGTTTTTTGGCACGCTCATCAAGACTCGGAAAAAAGTTAAGGAAATATAAAAATGAACTTCCAGAGTGCCAAAATTGGCTCTCTAGCGCCACCTAGAAACCCTAAAATGGCCACCACAGCCCATAGGAATGTCGCAGGAAGATTAAAAACAAAAATAGTCAAGGGGCCTCATTTATAAAGCTTGCTTACGCACAAAACGGGTCCTGAAAGATACGTACAGCAGTTCCCTCTAAAAAAATAAACATTGCAGGAGAATGTTGGTACAACGACTTAGAACCTTGAGCAGCACAATGTGGAGACGAGGAAGCAGGTGGTGCTGATGGTGAGGTGGAGAATTGATCTGAGGATAGAACTGATTGATGATCAATGATCAGGAGGACAGAACTGATGGGACACTGACCGTCTGTCTCCAGTCTCTGGGGACGGAGCAACACTGACCGTCTGTCTCCAGTCTCTGGGGACGGAGCAACACTGACGGTCTGTCTCCAGTCTCTGGGGACGGAGCAACACTGACGGTCTGTCTCCAGTCTCTGAGGACGGAGGACACTGACCGTCTGTCTCCAGTCTCTGGGGACGGAGCAACACTGACGGTCTGTCTCAAGTCTCTGAGGACGGAGGACACTGACCGTCTGTCTCCAGTCTCTGGGGATGGAGCAACACTGACGGTCTGTCTCCAGTCTCTGGGGACGGAGCAACACTGACGGTCTGTCTCCAGTCTCTGGGGACGGAGGACACTGACCGTCTGTCTCCAGTCTCTGGGGACGGAGCAACACTGACCGTCTGTCTCCAGTCTCTGGGGACGGAGGACACTGACCGTCTGTCTCCAGTCTCTGGGGACGGAGCAACACTGACCGTCTGTCTCCAGTCTCTGAGGACGGAGCAACACTGACCGTCTGTCTCCAGTCTCTGGGGATGGAGCAACACTGACGGTCTGTCTCCAGTCTCTGGGGACGGAGCAACACTGACGGTCTGTCTCCAGTCTCTGGGGACGGAGGACACTGACCGTCTGTCTCCAGTCTCTGGGGACGGAGCAACACTGACCGTCTGTCTCCAGTCTCTGAGGACGGAGCAACACTGACCGTCTGTCTCCAGTCTCTGGGGATGGAGCAACACTGACGGTCTGTCTCCAGTCTCTGGGGACGGAGGACACTGACCGTCTGTCTCCAGTCTCTGGGGACGAAGCAACACTGACCGTCTGTCTCCAGTCTCTGGGGACGGAGGACACTGACCGTCTGTCTCCAGTCTCTGGGGACGGAGCAACACTGACCGTCTGTCTCCAGTCTCTGGGGACGGAGCAACACTGACCGTCTGTCTCCAGTCTCTGGGGACAGAGCAACACTGACCGTCTGTCTCCAGTCTCTCACTGACCGTCTGTCTCCAGTCTCTGGGGACGGAGCAACACTGACCGTCTGTCTCCAGTCTCTGGGGACGGAGCAACACTGACCGTCTGTCTCCAGTCTCTGGGGACGGAGGACACTGACCGTCTGTCTCCAGTCTCTGGGGACGGAGCAACACTGACAGTCTGTCTCCAGTCTTTGGGGACGGAGCAACACTGACCGTCTGTCTCCAGTCTTTGGGGATGGAGGACACTGACTGTCTGTCTCCAGTCTCTGGGGACGGAGGACACTGACCGTCTGTCTCCAGTCTCTGGGGACGGAGGACACTGACTGTCTGTCTCCAGTCTTTGGGGACGGAGGACACTGACCGTCTGTCTCCAGTCTCTGGGGACGGAGGACACTGACTGTCTGTCTCCAGTCTCTGGGGACGTCTGTTCTGTTCCAGCTGCTTTTATTAGGATTTCCAGCTATAAGGTACAAATACACGAAACTGTATGAACACGGTAACAAAGTGAGTCTCTGGGAAAGTTTCATGAAAAACAAACTGCAATAGATATGATTTGCAATGGGTTACATGTAAAACAAAGAAATGATATATTTTATATTGCTTATTTTATTATTAATCATATGTGATAGTTTAGTATATTTCTGCTCTGGCCATAAATCCTGATAAAAGCCATTGACTATTGGTGTCAGTCTGGGTACGAACTTGAGATCAGGGACACCATCATCTCCCATTAGAGGTCTACCAGGCAGGTCCTACTGGGAGGAGGACTGAGGTCTACCAGGCAAGTCCTACTGGGGGGAGGACTGAGGTCTACCAGGCAAGTCCTACTGGGGGGAGGACTGAGGTCTACCAGGCAGGTCCTACTGGGAGGAGGACTGAGGTCTACCAGGCAGGTCCTACTGGGAGGAGGACTGAGGTCTACCAGGCAAGTCCTACTGGGGGGAGGACTGAGGTCTACCAGGCAGGTCCTACTGGGAGGAGGACTGAGGTCAACCAGGCAGGTCCTACTGGGAGGAGGGCTGAGGTCTACCAGGCAGGTCCTACTGGGAGGAGGACTGAGGTCTACCAGGCAGGTCCTACTGGGAGGAGGACTGAGGTCTACCAGGCAGGTCCTACTGGGAGGAGGACTGAGGTCTACCAGGCAGGTCCTACTGGGAGGAGGACTGAGGTCTACCAGGCAGGTCCTACTGGGAGGAGGACTGAGGTCTACCAGGCAGGTCCTACTGGGAGGAGGACTGAGGTCAACCAGGCAGGTCCTACTGGGAGGAGGACTGAGGTCTACCAGGCAGGTCCTACTGGGAGGAGGACTGAGGTCGGTCCAGGAGTCTGGAGAGACCACCTCGGAGCCCCCCCAGAACAGCTGGAGGAAGTTGTGGGCACAGGGATGCTCTGTTTCTGCTCCTGACACCCCAAACAGACCGAGCGAAAGGAAACGGATGTATGGACGTACAAGGCAGCAGGTGAGTGCCTTTACCCTCTCAAACACTTTGTGCTTCACAAATGAAGCTTTGATTGATAAATTGTCTGGCGTCTTCAGGGCGTCACTATAATGTAGTTTGTGTCATTATTACAGTAATGACTCTGCTAAATTGGGTAAATATACAAGAGTACACACCTGATGTTCGCCCCCACAATGTCCCCGTGCAGCAGACTTAAGACTGGTTAAGCTCTCAGGGAATGAGGCCCCACAGGATCAGGATCTGCACGTTTAATTTCCCCTGTCAGTCAGTACAGAGGGCACAATTAGCATCAGCACACAGCACGGCAGGCTCTCTCTCCAACTCAGGAGCTGCTCGGTTCTGCAGACAAAATAAAAATCTCATTCAACAAACAATACAAAAACATTTTGAATAAAGATATAAAAGTCAATTATGAATATGAAATGCAAGTACAAAAATAAAAGTAAGCTGTGTCAAACAAAATGGTTTGTATTTTTTCTCCACAATACAGTCATATAAAGGAATAAAATTAAACACAGACCAACAAAAGTGAATTGAATTTAGAATAGTACAGTCCTGCTTTTAAAGTGCTTACAAATAAAACCGAACATAAGAACATTATAACACACCTGTCAGTCAGTACAGAGGGTCAATTAGCGTCAGGTCAAGCTCTCTCCTGATTAGGGAGGGGGAAACTCCCGAAAATAAAGTTCATTAAAACCCCCTTTTTGACCCTTAAAATCAATCATCTGGTCACAAAACATGGTTGCTACAATTTCATGGGGTTTTTAAAAAATGTTGTGGCTTTTTCATTCATTAATTCAGTGGTTCTCAATTATTTTCTGTCATGCCCCCCCTAGAGGACAAAAAAATTTTCAGGCCCCCCCCGAATTGTACTACCATTGAGAACCTGATCATATTTATCTATTTATCTGTATAAACCACTGTATGATTTGCTGGCACCAGCATTCTGCATACAATCGCCTGATTATCAAAATAACTTAATAAAATGAGCTGGAGGCCCTTTTTTTTATCGTTCAAGCATGAATAAAGACATTAATACTGAAAGTCGCGCCTGCCTCACGCCCCCCCTGACACCCCACCACGCCCCCCCAGGGGGGCTCGCCCCACCATTTGAGAAGCACTGCATTAATTGGAGATAAAGGAGAGAGAGGTTCAGCAGTCTTACCAATTCAGGAGCTGCTCGGTTCTGCAGGACAAATGCAGCTTCAACACGTGTGCGTCACCAATTCATGCCCCCCCCACTACAACAGGTAAGAGGAACAATTGAATTAACTTTATACACAAACAATAAACCAAAATACTACTGAGGCAGTCTCTATAGCCCCGTTTCCACCGCACAAAAAGTACCGGCCTAGACCGGTCTAAACCGCTCCGGTTCGCGTGTCACCACAGGAATGCGGTCTGAACCGCTCCAGACCGCTCCAAAGGCCACCGCTTTTCCGCCCCCCTTCCGTTAGGGTACCAGGACCATGGAACGGGTCTGAGTTTGAGGAGCTGTCTGCTGATTGGTCAGTGATTTACGACACGCCCTCAATATGTTAATGTGCTGGATGAATCCCCTGCTGTCAGTGTGGTCACTTTGCTCTGGTTGTTTTTATTTTCATTTTCTTTTCTTTGCTGCTCAACTTCAGTGTTTGCTGTGAAACAGCGACTTGAGGCAGGGGGAGACTGGAGCTCAGGACTTTGCATCGCGTTGGAGCTTCCTGTTAGCATAGCGCTCGCCGTGGCGTGGATGCGCGTCCGGGACACGGGAGTCTGGAGCTTTGGGCTCCGGCGCTGACCGCGCTCCGGCAGCTCCGCTTCCCAGAGGCGGTCAGCGTTCTGTTCAGCCGCGGTCAGTGGCGCTTTATCGCGGGGACGGACCGCGGAAGCCATGAAAAGGAGCTCGGAGCTCGGCGCCTTCGTGTTCCGGCGCTGAGCTGCCGGACCGCGATCAGCGCCGGAGTGGAGAACCTCCTGCGTTTGAGCAGAAAGCTCAGACTCCCGTGTCTGTGCCTCAGCCAACCGGGGGGAACGCTCCGGCCACTTGCCCCGCCCCCCAGCGCTCCAGTGCGGGGCACGTCGCCCCAAGTCGCCGGCAAGTGGCCGAGCGTTTGCTCTCTCACAAACACGGAAGTTGCGCTGCAGCTCTCCGCTGCAAAAAATGACTGTTTTTTTTCCGCTGCAAAAAATAAGAGTGCAAAGTGGAGAATTTAAACAACAACAGAGGATTCATAAGATCTACATCTGACGACATTCTTTTCTGTTATGTCACATTTCTGCGGAGCTCATAAGCCCCGCCCACTTTTCACGCTCCTCTCTGCAGTGGGGACGCCACCCAAAATTTCGGTCGGGGTCTCTATTCCGTACCGCTCCGCTCCGGCACTTGTGTGCGGTGGAAACTGGGCTTTATATTAATTCATAAGGCAGAAAATATGACAGTCATTTTGAGAACGTTCACAATTTAAAAAATAATATTTTAATATAAAATCTTCACTCAGCTACACATGGTGCACGTGTTCCATTAGTCTGACTAACAGGTGAGTGATTTTAGGACTGATGAGAAGATGCAGTCACAGCCAGGTTGTCTTCATCCTCCAACACAGCAGAGTTCAGCTCAGCATTTCAACATAAACATACAATCAATTTAGTGGAAACTTTTATTGGTGGGAACATTGGCTAGATCAAAGTCAAACCATACAGTAACAGGCTTTGGTATTAGAAATTACCATGGGTCACATGCTTTTTGGAACTTTTATGAATGAAATAATGGTCAATATTATAATTCTGTGTGGTTACACAGATTAAACCATCCAAAAATGACAAGTCCAAACAAAGTTACTCCTAAACATGAAAGAAACATGTTTTTTCCACGTCATTGTGAAGATAAAGCAAATTCCCTCAAAAGACAGAGACAGTGCAAATCAGAGGATGACAGTTGTCATGAAACATTCATTTTTTGATGCCTTCGCTCCACAGTAACACTCCGATAGTAAGACTTGTGCTCCAGTCTTGACATTTCACCACGTGCAGCCAAGTCAAAAATACATTTCAAATAAGACACACACACAGTTTTGTACAGTTTTGATATGAACAGAACAGGAAGCTTGTTGATGTCTTCAATGCAGCCGCAGCCAGGCTTGTTAAGGGTTTTAACAGACGACAACATATCCCTCCTCTCCTGGCTTCCTGTCTGCTTTACAATTGATTTGGCTGACTACTTTTGAAGCTTGTTGCAGTCTTGCACCAAGTGATATGACGGATCCCCGGATGGAGCCCTTCTGGCCATCGTAAGTCAAAGCTTCAATCTCTGCTGACGGTGCTTCTCCACCCTTGACTTAGGACGGACCTGCCGGGGAGATCCGGCTGGCAGCATCAGTGAAATCTCTTCCAAAAACCCACGTCTATAGACTTGCTTTAAATTAAAGCTTACTTTTTATTTAACTTGTTTTATTAATTTGATTTCTTTTTACCAAACTTATGCCTCATGTTTTCTCTTTTTTAGCCACCTCGGCTGTGATGCTTTCTCTACGATAATTTACATCCGTAATATCCATCGCTAATTCTCAATTGATAATTGCATGTCTCCTTCTCGCCTGAATTTTGTTTGGGTGTTTTTACTGTAAAGCACGTTCTTAAAGGTTCTTTATGAATAAAGCTATTAATATTATTATTAATATTCCATTGAGTAAGGCAGAAAGACGTCACTGTTGGTTGTATGATTCACCTGTGTTTCTTTGGTTTACACCTTTCAACTTAAGGAGAAACAAGCCAAGAATAATGAGATCGGTCCTATTTGAACTAAAAACAAAGGCTAAAATGTACCAGCACATACATCAAACAGCTCCAGTGCACCTGCTGACGTGAAAATGTCACAGAAGTGGTAAACCTGGATCCAAAACAGGGTTTTCATCTGTCCCCTCAAACCATGTGGATGATGAGCTCCCAGGCGTCCTGAACGCCAGAGCTCAGCTCTGCATCGCCCTTCCTAACATGCGTAGCGACCAGGAACAACGGACGCTCGCCAATGGCGGACAGACCCAGAGCGTCATGGAGGTCGGTGATGCTGCAGGATCCTGGAAGGTCCTGAGGAGGAGATCAGTCCACTTCAGAACAGTGAAACCAGAGAACGTCAGCGGAGCCAGCTTGTTGTTCAGAGGGTGTTGGGTTGAATCCCAGTGAGCACTGTGGCTGCCTGAGCAAGGTCTCCACCCCTCCACCATAATGGTTCACTAGCTTATTTAGGTTCACTTTGATTAGGGTGGCCTCAGAAAGAAAGTTTGCGTTTTCAAAAGCATAAAGAAAAGCATGATATACTTACGTTGTGCAGAAAGAAACCAACCAAGCACTAACAATCCAGCTTCTTATGATCCAAACTGGTTTAAAAAACTAAATGGAGGTACATAAATCTTTGAAGCCCTTCAGTGGGAGAGTATTTTTCTTCACAGTTTGCATCATCTGCAGTCAACTGATGAAGGAGTATTACTCAAACAGTCCAAAGTATCTGAGATCAACTGATGGTTCTGTTACTTCAGGCTCGCCAAGACCAAATGGATCAGAACAAAGAAATGATCCAATTTCTTCAAATGATGTATAATAAGCTTTTAGAAATGGAAAACATAACAGTTTTTATGAACTTCACTTCTATAGTGCCTTCTATAGCCCAAAAATACTTGACATATTTAAATCTGAATATTTTTGACAAATGAATTAACGAAAGCTTTTCTGCCAGCCATGTTTTGCAGACGAAAGGCCAGCAGCCACTTCAAGTGGCTTCCTGTCATTCTCACCTGCTTGTTGGCCAGGAGCATGAGAGGCAGGTCGGGCCGAGAGGACAGCAGCTCATGTAAATGTTTCTTGGCTACAGGGAAGAGCTGTGGATCCGATGAGTCCACTACAAACACCAGCAGCAGAGCCTTGGTCAAATACCTCTGCCAGTACGGCCGGAGATCTTCTTTACCTCCAACTACCAGGCAGAAGGACAGATGGGTCAAACACATCGTCATGGTTCCCTCCAGGGTTTTGTAGAAACAGTTTGAATAGTGCTTATTTCACACTTTACAAACATGAACTTTAGTGAGATGAAACAGCAGGCAGGGAAGTGAAAGTGAAATACATCTGGAGCAATAAAACCCTGCAGACTGGAGCTTACCTTCTTGGAACTGGATGTGCAGGTCCTCTCTGTTGATGGACACAGCGTTGAAGCCCTGTGTCGGCTGCACGTCCTGATTCAGGCCGCCTGTGGCAAAACAGTGGAGCAGGCTGGTCTTCCCAGCTCCATCCAGACCCAGAACCAGGACCTGCCTGCCCTGGAACTCTCCAGGCTGAGACTGAAAATTAAACCACATGGGATGAAGACCAGAGTCAGCAGAAGTACATACATGCATGTCAAAGTAAGAGCATGCTACTATCAACCTTCACGTGCCTCCTGGGACCGTTGGGGGAAATTCTGCTGAAGTACCATGTTTTGTGTACATCTTCTTTATTTGCTTTTGGGTACTTTGGGTTTTCTAAATACATTTGAGCTCTCAACATTTTCAATAAGATTATTTTTTGGCTGTATGCAGCGGAGAGCTTAATATACTGGACTATTTAAACAGTTCAGTAGTTTAAGGTGCCTACATTTCCCAGAATGCCACAGTTCTACAGTCAGAAACGTTTGTTTCCCTAAACGAATATAGATAGAAACTTGAAATATTAACTGTAAAAACTTACAAATAGAGCAAAAACTACTAAACAAGGAGTGAAACATCATCGAGTCGTTTATATAAAATATAGCTCCTGTTTTCCACTTTTCACGTCGACTCATGTCTTTTCCACTAAAAGAGTGAGTCTTGTTCTTACCGTGGATGTGGTGTGGGCTTCAGCGGCCACACTCGGCTCCTCCGGCCGCTCCTCGGGCTCCTCCGGCCGCTCCTCGGGCTCCTCCGGCCGCTCCTCGGGCTCCTCGGGCTCCTCCGGCCGTTCCTCCGGCCGCTCCTCGGGCCGCTCCTCCGGCTCTCTCTCCCCGGAGGAGGACGCGAACGTCCAGAAAATGTAAGCGACTCCAGCCGCCGCCGCCACCGCCGCGGAGGCTCCAAGGAGCCCGGCTGCTCTCAGCCCTGACATGAGGGCAGCTCCCGGTCTGTCGTTAGTCGTTACCGGCCTGCTGGCGACATTCCTCCACTTTGGGTTCCTCCTCAACAAGTGGAGGAAGACGCAGGAAGGAAGCTCCGGATCAACAGGCTTCTGAAAACCGTGTATCCGGCCGATGCAGTTCTCCAGCCTGACCGGCAGAGGGCGACATGCTGCTGCTGCTGGCAGAGCCATAGACATACAACACTGGACGCCCAGTTGATCAGAGCCAGTTGACGCGTTGTGCCGCCAGTGCCGCCATCTTGGATTTCCCCACCGACAGCTCTTGCGTTGTGCCGCCAGCGCCGCCATCTTGGAGAGGTCTCCCGCTGCTGCAAAGCTTCGGTCCCAGGCTAGAAAACCCACAAAAACATTTGTAGCTCGCTTGCTAGTCCACGCACAAGTATTCCCCCATTTTAAAGCTGAAGAAAAGCTCTATCCCGCAGAAGAGTTTGCCCCCCTCCAATAATTTTTCCAAGAAGTTTCCACGACATAGATCTTTTCCTCAGCTTTAAAATTAGGCCTTATTGTGTTGCTACGTGGACTAGCAAGCGAGCTACAAATGTTTTTGTGAATTTTCTAGCCTGGGATCTTTATGTTTAGTAAAAGTGAGAGACCTCTCCAAGATGGCGGCGCTGTAGGCACGTCACAGGGGGCAGTGTGCGGCATCTCTTGCATCTATGGGGACAGCAGCTGCTGCTAATACAACTACTAGTCTTGGTACTACTGCTGCTACACTTTAGTAGCAGCAAAACTACTACTGCTATCGTCACTCCTACAAAAACTACAATGTACAGATGCATCGCAAAACTGGAATGTGATAAAAGTTTAGCTTTCAAATAATCCAAATTGTCCTGTGATGGACTAGTGACCTGTCCATGTGTACTTGTCCTCCCCTATTCAGGTGTGTCCTGCCCTCACCTGGAGGCAACTAAAAAAAAAATTATGGAATACAAAAACGTGTATGTTATCCCCTAAATCAGGAGTCTCAAACTCAGCTCCTGGAGGTGCCGCCCTGCATGTTTTCAACATCTCCCAACTTCAACAGGCTGATCGCGATGAGGCTGGTGTTCTGGCTTTGTGCTGAGCCATCAGGACATTCAGGTGTGTTAAAGCAGGGAGACATGGAGAGCATGCAAGGCTGCGGTCCTCCAAGACCTGACACCTCTGCAAAGTTGATCTAACATCTCAGTGCTGGGAATAAAAGTACACCCTGAAAAAAACTTAATGTATGCTTAAGAATAAGTTTATTAAGAAACATTTCTGACGTCCCCACAAAACGAGAGCTTGGAGTCACTCCTCACTCATCCTTCTCCATAGCGCTCATCATCCAGGGCAGAAAGACGCCGTCCTCCTGAGGGACCCTGAGGGTCTTCCAGGTCCGAGCCCGCAGAGACGGGGGCTTCTTCCTGCGTGGGGCTGCAGCCCGCTGGACTTGCTGTGGAGTGGAGTCCACCACCTCCAGGTGCCGGTGCCTCCTGGACCTGGACCCGGACCCCTCCTGGTGGCTGCTGTAGCTTTTCTGCTTGATGGAGGACAGCAACCTTGCTCTCCTGCTGCTGGACTCCCCAACCTCCTCTTCATGTCTGTCCTTTCTGCTGCCCTGGGGGAGGAAGTTCTTCTCCTGCCAGGTGAGGAACTCAGACATGGTGTCTTCCAGGCGAGAAGTGAAGTCTGAGTGGGTCACAGCTACGTGGCTCTGCCCCCCCATGGTGGCCTGTTTCAGTGTCTCGTAGAGCCCCTGAACGTTCTTCACTTCTTCCAGGATGTTTGTAGAGAGCAGGTCTTGCACGGCTGTGGTCCTTCCTAGAAACTCAGTGCACATGGCCTGTCTCTTTGGTTTCCTCTGCTTTTGGAAGGTGAGTAGCTGTGGCATGGCTGTGAAGTGGAAGGCTTTGGTAAAGACCAGCTTCTGGTAGACATAGACCACGTCATGGTGTCCAGAGTCCACAGAGTCTATGAGGAAGGTCTGGGCATGGGTCCAGTCTCGAAGTGCCAGTCTTATGTTCACGGGTGGCTTGAAAAGCTGCTTCTGATACAAAGCAAACATCAGGTACAGGCCTCCAACCCGGATCTGGTAACTGTATGGAGGCAGGAAGTACTTGAGCGCCGTGTCCAGAGCCACTCTGCAGAACCTTCTCAGCTCGCTCTGTGTGCTGATGCCCAGGAAGATTTCAGAGAATCTCATTTCCCTCCAGATGGACGAAAAGTCTTGGTATCTGACCGAGTCCCTCTGCTGGAAGTGGCCCAAAAGTTCCTCCACGTCCTCAGTCAGAAGAGGATCGCAGAGTTCAGAGTAAATAGGTGGCCGACGAGGCATGACGACCGCTTTGGTGCTACTGTACTTTAAACTCCAGGAACTGCTCAACAGGTAAATACTCAGAGCAGGTGCAGCTCATCTTTCACTAATTACCAATTAAAGTGCCTTAAAGAGGCAGAGGGAAGGAAAAAAGCCTGTGGCAAAATCCTAAAACTATTTTAAGTAGTTTTCTAAAGCGTATGGTTTTGAAGATGCAGTTTCTCAGGCCAGTATTTAGGGTATAACTGCATAAACATGTATTATGTAAATATGTTAACATAAATACATCTTTTCACACCTCAGTTTCTCATCCCCTGAAGATTCTCAGGACCTGCGATCAGCATTGGTCTTTTTGTTCCCCAAGCATGCAATTGATTGGAACCAGTCAAGAAATATATATATATATATAAAATCAACCTATTTCAGTTAAATTGTTTTCAATGTATTATCTGCTCATTTAATTTATTGTATTTTGAAGCTCTGCTTACCATTTCAAGGTCCAAAAACACACACGCCACCAACATACACACACATATATATATATATATATTTACTATTTCAGTGAAACATCACTGAGGTAAATGATCTATATATGGGCAATTTGACAAATCTAATCACTGTCTAATATTCACACCTAACACTTCAGAATAAATATCCTTTTATCTATTCCAGGATATGCACATTTAGTGCCCAACTAAGTGTCTTTGGATTGTGGAAGAAGACACCATGGTGCCCTGGGGCACCACTATCATAACTACTACACTATCATAAAGTCACACTTTCCACAGAACACAGAATAAAATCATGAAGTGCAGATGAAAGCCGTCAACTGTTCAGGAAAATACCCAGGGCGTCAAATCAGTGTCGTCTTCACTCTCCAACAGGCCTCAGATCAGATTAGAGGAAGCATCACAAGCAAGTCACTGTTCATAGTTTGATTAAGACTTTTAGCAAACACAAAGTGGTTTGGCCAAATAAAGCAGTAAAAGCCTTGCTTCAACTCCTATGGACACGCAGATGAGGAACGACGAGCTGCAGGCAGCATGTGTGACGTAGATCTTCCCTCCAGAAGAAATAATGGAGAGGGTTCCTCTGAAACCACAACTTGTGTGCTTTGACAGTTGCAATTGTAAACAGCTTGTAATGACACTGGATTGAGATTCACACAGACGTCTTAGCATCAGAAGCTTTTAATTCAAACTTTTGTGAGACAGAATCCATTCTTTCATAAAGGTCCCCAACAAAACAATATGATCACAGTATTGGAAGAACAACAAACACTGAAGAATCCTATTCAATGCATATTCAAGCAACACAGGAATTGTTTCATAGTGACCTTCACTGGTCAAAGTCTAAACGTTCCTGCATTTGGTGGAACTGTCCTCTATGTAATCTCTCCTGTCCTTTTAAAATACATCAAGTCAATGACAGAGACTTTTTGCATTCATGTTTGCCAAAATAGAAAGAAGAAGACTTTGAAATTAAGATGTTGTGAATTCTCGCCGATCCACTTTGTTCCGACTACCAGCCTCCTTTCCCACCTTTCTTCTTCTTCTGTGGTGCTTTCTTGCGTGTCGCTCCGGAGGCTGCAGGTTTCTGCTGTCGTGGTGGTACCGGCCCGCCGCCGCCAGCCGTGGACGAGCCCGAGGCAGAGCCAGGCCGGGGGGATGTGGGGGGGCTGCTGGCCGTCTTACTGGCATCTCTGTAGAGGAAAGGTGTCTGCTTCATGTCTGGCATGTTCACAGGCAGTCAAAGTACTCCTCACTACTCTGGACAACATTGAAAATGGTCAAAAGAACTTTGTTCTGTCATGAGCTCAATCAACTCCAACACCTGCAGTTGGTCTGCTTCTACCTGGAGTTGAAAAGCTCCATTCTTTCTCCAGGTGTGTTCAATTCCCCATGACAACCTACAGGACAGAGCGGTGGACGTCTCAGACGGATGCTTCCACCTTCACAGCACTCACAGTTCTGCCGACGCTCCTGCTGTGGCTCCCTGTGTGCCTTTTCCAATCTGCTCCTTCTTCTTGCCCTTCTTCTTGCCCCTGTAGTAGGAGCGCTCCCTCATAGGCAGCCACCTCTCGGGGTCCGGGGTGGCTTTGGGGTCGCAGTTCTTGGGCAGTTTCCCTGCAGAGAGGATGGGAGTGCTGACTACAAGATACTCTGGAAACAAAGGCCTTACATGTCTTTTAAGTTGACTGGTTGATAGGTTTGTTGAACAAAACTGTCTTCATTCAATTCTGAAATTATTTTATTATCTGGCAGTTTAGAAATTTTACTTCAACATGTAAATCTCTAAAACAAACTACTAGAATATAATTGCACCCAACAACAGAAATGGTAAATGACTTTTTCCTGGTTCCTGTGGTTGAAGTTCTGCAGCTTAAGTTAACTTCTTTACACTTGAACTGAAGAGAAGCTTAAACCTGACTGTGTTTGGTTACAGGACAAGTGCTGAAATACCTTTCTTCTTTTTCTTCTTCTTTTTGATTTCAACTTGGCTGTAAGGAACATACAGGCAGAAATGAGAAAACAAAGCCCTCCGTTTAAACTGGATGCTGCAGCAGTGGGTTAGCCGAACCCCGACCTTTGCTCTTTGGGGAGGTTTTCTCCAATGACCTTAGCAGCCTTTTTCCTGACGTACGTGGCTCCGTGGGAGTTCTCCAGCTCATCCACGTCCACATTGAAGGACATGGCGTCTGCAGAGGGAAGGTGTCTGCTGAGGCTGAGGAGGGCTGCTAAGGAGGAACTTGACGGATTGATCTGAAACTGGCTTGGAACAGTGCGCCAGATTAACAAAGAATACGTTGAGAAAAGCTATTTGAGCTGTGAACTGTCACATGATTCAGGGTGTTGAAAGGATACGATTTGGCTTTGTCCGTGTCCACCAGAGAGTATGCAGAGATGAGCTGTGCCAGTGTGTGGACGTCGTTGGTGTTTTGTCTATTATTGAAAAGATGTTGCAGTGCTGTTCATTCAGTGGTTATAGCAGAACGTATTGAAGCTTCTCAGCATCAGAAATGGCAGCTGCAAGGCAAGCTCCTTCTACACATGAAACTCACTTCCACAGCTGCTCCAGGTCACTGATGGCTTCCTTCTTCCTTCCATACTTCAGTTTGAAATTGGCAGCTTCTCGTACAAGAGCCAAGTGTGCAGCAGAGCCAGGCTGTGGAGGTGGAACATAGCAAACACACACTGAGCCGCCATCATCATCATCATCATCATCATCATGGAAGTAGATGAAGCCAGCAGCCATCCATATAGACGACGGCCATGTCATCTGTACAACATCCGCATTCCAAGGGATGCTCTGTATGGCCAGTTGTCCACTGGCTCCAGACCTGCACTGCACTACCAACATGTCGTTACGCGCCCCCTGAGGGCAGGCGCCATCGACCAGCAGACTTGGAACAGCATCCTCAGCCCGTGTCAGTTGGCGGTCCACCATGAAGGCCGCCATCGAGCCAGCAGGAATGAGAAACATGGAAATGGACTTGCCTATAGAGCAGCTTCCCACTGACAGCAGCCCCAAAGCGCTCATCACATTCACCCTTCACACACACATTCACACGCCACTGTCCAAAGCGCTGTCACTCAAATGGGAGCAGTTTGGGTTTCGGCGTCTTGCCCAAGGACACTTCGGCATGTAGGCATACAGAGATGGGAATCAAACCTGCACCCTTCCGTTTGGAAGACTATCTACCACCTGAGCTATGCCGTCCCAAGAGAGTACATCCAACAGCCAGCAGCACCCAGACCTCAACATGTGGACTGTACAGTTACAGCAGCTGCTGCAACCCTACAAGAGGAATCCAGGGCACAACTACCAGTCTTCAGACAATGACGGATACCAAAGCATATCTATATATTCATGTTTGAATTCTGTATCCAGTCAGTATGTGCAGTATGGCCTGTGTGCTTTAAAAGCAATAGGTGCAATAGCATCAATTTGAAATAAAGAAACTGTCTGCATAGTTTGATTGATGTGTTTTTGCAATAACACATTAAACAGTTCTAAAAACATACATATCACTTTTCCATGATAGAAAAGGAGTGTGTACAGACCTGTTCAGACTGGAAATGCTCAATAGCTTGTTTGAAAATATCGATGGCGCTGTCAATGTCTTCTTCGTGGGAGTACATGGTCACCAGAGCCGACACCTGAAGGGGAAAGGTCAAACTCAACCAGAGCACAGCTGGAAGAACATCACGTTCCTGGGTTTGGTCTTACCATCCCCGATTTGTGCTTGAACTCTTCAATGGATCTCAGGACATCACAAGCTTTTGTTACGTGACCTGAAAACCAAAAGCATTTCTGCAGTTTAACACATGAAAATCAAAGTCTGTAAATCCCATCAGTTCAAATTCTGTACTAGTGTGTTCAAATATTTTCAATGATAATAAACTGTCCACATTCTCTTAGTAGTTGTCTGAGTGTATGCAGGCAGCACCTTGTACTAAGTAGAGTTGTGCCATTGTCAGTTTGATACCGGAAGCCTTCTCCGGATTCTCATCTGAGAATTGCTGGGAAAACAAAGAATGCACAATTACTCAAAATACACATGTCAAATATGAAGTAGATCACATCATTTTTACTGAAAATATTTCAATGTACTTAAGTTCAACAGCAGTCACTAACACCAGACTCATCCACCAGTATGCTGATGAGTTCACTGAATACATTAATCAAGAATGACTTTATGATGTAAATATTATAGCACTGTATTACTCCCCACATGGGAAATTGTTTCCCCAATCAACCCACCCTAACAGTGACCCCACCTTCACTCCTTCCTCTGGTTTGAACTGTGACGACATTGCTTTCAATTCTCTTCCACTTCTGCTTTTGATGTTCTCCGTTCCCTAGACACTTCTATACACTTGCACGTTGTGTGAACGTTAACTGATCAAGGCTGAGCTGGTGATTGTACCTGGAGCAGCTCCACAGCCCGGCTGTGCTGCTTCTCCCTGCACAGCTGAGCCACCTGGATGAGGACGGGCAGTGGATGACGGGGATTCTGAGACTGAAGGCTGGACGACAGCTTCCTGCACTGGTCGGCCTGGCGACAGACAAGAAGCAGAGGGAGAATGAAGGTAACTGAGGAAGTGGAGCTCTGTCACAGCAGCCTCTCATGTTGGTACCTGGTTGGTGTACATAGCCAGCAGAGCTTTGTTGAAGTCGATGGCTTGCAGCTGTTTTCTTGCCAGCTTGTATTCCACACCTTCAGCATTCGTCAGTTTCACCTTCTTCTTGGAGTCGAACACATTTTGGTCCTGACAGAGACACAGTGTTGGAACACAGCTGCACTCATGCTTTGCAATGCGAGTCAGAGAGCTTTTCATTCACCTTGTTGATAGTGATGATGTTGTTGGCAGTCACAGCGAGCAGCCCCACATCGGTCGGCCTGGAAATTCATTGGACAATCAGACCATATTTATCTCTGATCCAAATACAGTTAACCCTCCACTCACCGGAAGAGATTTGTCTCTCAGCTGTTGGTTTAGCCAATCAAGTCAACCACACTTGAAGGGTTAGGGTCTATAATGAAAGATGCATTTTTGTCTCCCTTGGATGTTTTACTTTAATTTATTTTTGTGATTTTCTTGCTTGTTTTTTCTCATGATAGATTCTGCCACCTTCATTTAATAAACTGTCTTTGTACTACAATTATAATCGAGTGATGATGTGTACTTTTCTGCAATACGCGTATTAATTTGAACATGTCTGTTGACAAGCCTGATCAACAAAGCTTCAAATCCTGGACTCACTTGAGCTTGATGACCTGGTTGTAGAGCTGCAGAGCCTCATCTGTCCGACCTTGTAACTGCATGATGTACGCCATCTGAGAGTGGATGACTGCCAGCTCCGACTCGATGTCCTCTTCTGTCACATCCTAAAAAGACAAACCAGGGACTTGGACCCTTCAACCAAAGCCTCGGGGGGGAAAAGGACTGACTGGTTTTCTTCTATAAATTCTTAAAAATGGAATAAAACTAAATGAAAAATGAGTTTCCTTCAGAATGGAACCAATACCACCATAGGATTTAGTTGCTCTCACATTAAAACCCTTCACAGAATCTATCAACATCCAGGCCACCTCAATATTTAGTGAGATTAGGCAGAAAGCCCCAGCACTTCATGAGGGTTCCCACTTTTCTGTTATGTTTGGTTCAATGTTTCACACATAAAAACATCAGTAAGTGTAAAAACAAGCACTCACAGAATCGTCTGCCAGTGAGACTCTGCAGAGCTCTGCCAAAGAGAAGCATCAGGTGACGGTATGAACATGATGAAACGAAGCAGCTGAATACAGAACAGTACAACGTGAAGACGTGAACCAACCTTCTGCCTGTCGGAGCTTATTGAGGGCCTCCGTCAGCCGCCCCTGGCCAATCAGTGAACAAGCAGCGTTGTAGCAGAGCTCATAGGTGGACTCGGGGAGACCCAGATTGTCCTACAAACAGCAGAAGTGTGAAAGGTTTGGACACGAGGCCGATCGGAGGGTGGAGGTGATCACTGGGGTGCTACTACCATCTGAGCTTTCTCCCACTGACTCATGGCAGCCACCACAGCAGCAAGGTTGGTCTTCCTCTCCTCTTCGTACTCATCCTGGGAGTTCCTGATGAGGTCGGTGTAGACTGCCTTACAGTCCTCGTAGCGCTCCAGTCTGTATAACTGGCCAGTGAACAGACAGAAACACCAAGTCTACAATCCATTTTCACTCACGTTTTGGCACATGCCGATATTCTTTTCTTTCCACCTGCTGCTGTATCAAACAGCAACATGAAATAATGTGAAGTGAATTCACACGGCTGATGAAAACAGGGACAAAACGAAATGGATCGCTTTTGTGCTCCTTTTTTACAAGATAATAAAGTCCGATGGTTTAAATTGTTTCTTTTTTGCCTTAATTTTTAACTTTGTCCGACTAGTAAAACAGTAGATTGTATGAAATCCATAATAACTTGGGATACAATAGCAAAAAGTCCTAAAAAACAACAACCAAGAAAACCCTTTCACGTTATCATTATGGGGCATTGCAAGTAGATTGATGAGAAAAAATAAGAATTTGGTCAATTTTGGAATAAGGCTGTACATTACAAAATGTTGAAAAAGTTATGGGGGTAGAATACTTTCCAAATGCATTGTATAGTCAAAAGTGCAACTTTATAGCTGTGTTTGTCCGTAGAACTAAAATATCTATAAACAATCCCAAAATAAAAATAAAATGAGGCTCGGTCATTCAACAAATTCAAGCTTGAACCCAGGTTGAAGCAAAAGTGCAACAGCAACTACGAGGAATAGTAGAACGGAACGCGAAAAATACATTTGAATTTGCTAAATAAAAATCTTTTTTAAGCTACAAATTCGATAAATCGATTAAATGGGTTTTTTTTGCCCAGTCCTATGAACACCGTCATTAAACTGAGACATATTATGCGAGAATAGTTGGATCTGAGCCTCTTTGCCTTCAGTGTGAACAATCAGATGATCTCTCAAAGAATATCAACACACATTGGTGAAGAAATTGATCTGAAATACTGATCAATGAAACATACTGATCTGTTTTGGAGTTGACTTGATTTCATTCTCACTTCAGTCTACACACGTCTCCTTGGGGAACATATGTATTGGGTGTATGTGAAACATGTCTTTGAACAGTAATGTACGTCAACTATAACAGTCAAAGTTCTGTAAAAGCATTCAAATACATAAATAACATTTATATGCTGTCAGATACGACGGTGAACTGGAACCAAATCAACCACATTTCCTCCTGGTTCTTTTTGGCACAAACCATCAATACAAAACTTATTAAAACTTCCAATTACAATTTCATTTTGTGTTTTATAGCACGCACAATTAAATCACCAGGCCCGCGTTTAATTTTTTTTTTTTTTTCATGTTTTTACACTTAAATAACCTTGGGATATGCATTATCTGTATTTTAAGTTTCTCCCAGTATCCAAGTTAATCCCCCTCCCAAAAAAATCCTGTGCCAGCATTGATTGACAATTTGAATGCTTCAAAGGTGTACAGAAACAATGTTCTTCTATAGCAAGAATCTGTGGTGTTCAGACACGCTCACCACTTGACCGTAGAGTTCCTTCAGCTTATCCGTCTGCTCAGAAGCACCTTCAATAGTCTTCAGGGAACTTTCCACTCTGTTCAGTCGGTACTCACAGTACGCCTTCTCAAACACTACTTCACTGAAAAATAACACATTTTAAAGGTTTCAAATGGAGAGAATAAACCATTTACCAACACTTCAATATTTTGCTTCAAAGTGTATGTACATCACAAACAACTAGCAACGGTTTTTAGGGCTGATTGTACCAGGTGAGCAGTTTCTCCACTCCAACCACATCCTGATTCCTGACTGAAGGCCTGGAAACTGGCAGTGATAATGAGATTCAAATGTAGTGCGTTGGTTTTCAAACAGATGTGTCGTTTTTCCTTCCAGATCTTCAACAAGAAGGCCGCTCACTTTGGAGCGAGTTAAGAGATGGTTTGATGGAAGATGGATTTCTCCTTGTGTGGTTCAGGACCTTTTATGTTAGCGTCTACATGGGAGGATGAAGAGTACAAATAAATGAGTGTTGTTGTTTACCTGCAGAGCACTTTGGAGTGTGTGTTCATGACGTTCATGAGTGTTGTTGTGTACCTGCAGAGCACTTTGGAGTGTGTGTTCATGACGTTCATGAGTGTTGTTGTTTACCTGCAGAGCACTTTGGAGTGTGTGTTCATGACATTGATGAGTGTTGTTGTTTACCTGCAGAGCACTTTGGAGTGTGTGTTCATGACATTGATGAGTGTTGTTGTTTACCTGCAGAGCACTTTGGAGTGTGTGTTCATGACATTGATGAGTGTTGTTGTTTACCTGCAGAGCAGTTTGGAGTGTGTGTTCATGACGTTCATGAGTGTTGTTGTTTACCTGCAGAGCACTTTGGAGTGTGTGTTCATGACGTTCAGAGCCTCCTTGAAGCTTCCATTCTGCACCAGACACACGACTTTACAATGAAGGGCCGTCACATCGTCCCTGTTTTCTTGTAAAACTGTGGCAAAAAAGAATCACGGCAACTTACACGACAGTTAAACACAAAACACCTCAGATTTACACTGATTATATATTTGACGGTAGAAGGATGAGGTGTAAAAACAGCCGCTACACGGTGCTCGGAGAGCTAACAGGCTAAAATGGACACGTCAGTATACAGAACCACGTTAGGATCAATTTACAACTCAACACGGTAAAGCAGACTTGGCGGCTGTGGTGTTTGAATATAAAACACTGACCACAAAGCATGGACAAGGTAACGGGTCGGTATCGGGTCGATGCTTTACACGGATTTTTTGCCAGGCAGCCGTTAGCTTAGCCACATGCTATCAACTCTACTGTATCTCTGACAGCTAAGTAAGCCGAGCACCATCGTGACAGCAGTTAAACAACAGTCCCAAACTCGTCTTCAAAAGCTAACACCTACTTTTAGTGAGCGCTTTCAGGGCTCTGGTGTAGTCTCCATTCTGCCCACAGCGGTTCACCTCGGTCCACAGCGAAGCCACCGACGACCCGACAGCCGCCATGTTTACTTCGACTTCTTCTTCTTCTTCTTCTACTGCTGCTGCGTCTTCTTCTTCTTCTGTTTATTTTTACGGCAGATTGCATCCATGTATGTTGCATTACCGCCATCTATTGGTTTTACATCCCTATAAGATAAGATAAGATAAGATAAGTGTCAGGTTTAGGCTATAGACATTTATTAAATCTGCAAGAAAGAACAAGACAACAAGGGTAAGTTTCTTATCTCATGAGGAGAACGGACAGGAAATGCTCAAGTCACACTTTCAGCCCGCTCTGAGCTTCTGCCGTTCTCCCGTGCTTTTTATTTCGATTAGCAAATGGTAGGGTTTACAGGATATGCATCACAGAAATAGACAAGTTGTTGCGCTTGACAGTTATCAAGAGTAAGCACAATCTCAGGGCATCCTCTACGCGTGGATCACCACCGAGGTGGCAGCTTCGGGGAAGACGCAGTGTTCCTGTTTTATCATATTGCTCAGAGTGCTTCTACCAAGGCTCAGAACACAGGATTAGTCAAAGTTAAACAACAGCGCCTGAGTGACGCTGCTAAATAAAGACAGAAGAAATAAGACTGAGATTAAGCATGAATATGGTAACTAAATGGAATAAAACTCTAACAATAAGATAAGATAAGATAACTACTTTATTCATCCCCGAAGAGAAATTGTGTTGTTGCAGCAATCTGGTACATACGAATATTACAAAATACAATAGAATAAAAATAAAAGTAAAGAATAAAAATACAAAAATATCTGGGTATAACCCTGACCCTATATCAATTCCCACCACTATATTTTCCCTGTTGCTTTTAGGAAGCTGCTTAAACATTTCCTCTCCCTTCCGCTTTCTTCCCACACCAGTATCTCCTTCACTCCTCCTCTTTCCATTCCTTCTCTCCTCAGTCCCTCCATCATATTCCTTCTTTCTCCCCATACCTCCTGCAGCTCACCAGCACTCCACTGTTTCCGGTACTTGACATAAGCTGCAACTGCCTGTTGGATGTTTCCCCATGAAGTATTTATTACTGTTCAGATATGTGTATCCAATTCTTAATCTAGTATATGTGGTCTCCTCTTCCCTCCTGCCTACATGTACTATTTCAATTTCTTTTGTTTTCTTTGTCATTGTTCATCATAAACTTTTTGTGTCCCATTTCCCTTTTTTCCCCAACACGATTCTAAAGTGCATTTTGTTGGATGATTTTGACAATGCCCCTGTAGATTGAGCCAATATACCAGTGATACCTGCAACCCCCTGATCTCTAATGACATATCTCCCATTTTCACCTGCTGTGCTGCAGTTGGAGTTGTTTTAAATGCCCTTGTACCCACAGAGCTCCATACTGGAACTGAAGAGTGCTGCTGAGCCGTATACCATCCTAAAAACTTAAAGTGTTTCGCCCTCTCCAATTCTTGATAGTACACATTTAATTTAACTGTGCTTCCAATTCTTTTCTTTGTATGAACTGTCACCTTTGTCTTGTCCACTGGGAATTTAAAACCCCATTTATAGGACCACTCCTCCATTTTTGGGATTGCACTTTGTACATTTGAAAAAAATTATGTCTGTTCTGTATAATCAGCGAGTTTCTTTGAATTTGAGAGACAGAGAGAGAGAGAGAGAGAGAGAGAGAGAGACTGTCAGAATGAATGCTAACTCTGTAAGAACTCCCATGTTTATTCATCCACATATAGTGAGCTGACATGTTTTGTTGATCATGTATTGTAATGTGTAGTATATTTGGCACAGAGGAGCCAGTATGTATACTATACATTCATATACTATGCAACACATAATTTGAACATTATGGGGGATTAATTAAAAAGTTTTAAAATGAACATTTACGACATTTATGGTGGGCCTTGAAGGCAACGCACGTTGAGGGTCTTCGGGGAAACTCGGCGGTGTTCGGCAGTACTCGGCATCTCCCGGCAAGACTCGGTAACACTCGGCAGTGTTCGGCAGTACTCGGCATCTCCCGGCAGGACTCGGTAACACTCGGCAGTACTCGGCATCTCCCGGCAGGACTCGGTAAAACTCGGCGGTGTTCGGCAGTACTCGGCATCTCCCGGCAGGACTCGGTAACACTCGGTGGTGTTCGGCAGTACTCGGCATCTCCCGGCAGGACTCGGTAACACTCGGCATTGTTCGGCAGTACTCGGCGTTGTTCGGCAGTACTCGGTAACACTCGGCATTGTTCGGCAGTACTCGGCATCTCCCGGCACGACTCGGTAACACTCGGTGGTGTTCGGCAGTACTCGGCATCTCCCGGCAGGACTCGGTAACACTCGGCGGTGTTCGGCAGTACTCGGCATCTCCCGGCAGGACTCGGTAACACTCGGTGGTGTTCGGCAGTACTCGGCATCTCCCGGCAGGACTCGGTAACACTCGGCGGTGTTCGGCAGTACTCGGCATCTCCCGGCAGGACTCGGTAACACTCGGTGGTGTTCGGCAGTACTCGGCATCTCCCGGCAGGACTCGGTAAAACTCGGCGGTGTTCGGCAGTACTCGGCATCTCCCGGCAGGACTCGGTAACACTCGGCATTGTTCGGCAGTACTCGGCGTTGTTCGGCAGTACTCGGTAACACTCGGCATTGTTCGGCAGTACTCGGCATCTCCCGGCAGGACTCGGTAAAACTCGGCGGTGTTCGGCAGTACTCGGCATCTCCCGGCAGGACTCGGTAACACTCGGCGGTGTTCGGCATCTTCCGGCAGAACCCGGTAGCTCGTTAAGACTCGGCTGTAGAGCGGCGATCACTGCTGTCACTGGCCGGGCTGCGTGTCGAGCTTTTGTCCAGAGAAATGGCGGGGATTAAAGGTTAGCGTTACTGATTTTCACTTCTCAAAGAAGCGCCCGAGTTGCGGCTCGGGCGATCAGATGGCGGAGAGTGGAGTTGGTACATCCGGGCGTTTGTTGCTGGCAGTAGAGTCGCAGGCCGGCTCGTCGTGAGCGTGCTGAGCTACCTCCTCCCTTCACTGGAAACTCAAGCTGCACAGATTTAGTAGAAGCTTAGATAATTACACTTCCTTCCCAGGTGGAAGCTACAGCCTTGTAGTGTTGAATGGTGATGCTGTATTTAATGTCACTGCTCTCATGTGTTCAGTAACGTGGTGAATATCGTCCTAATGCTAAAGTTAGCGCTTGTTGTCAGTGAGCCGTTCGGATGAATTTCCGTTAACCGGTTTCGCTCACAGATTAATCTGTACTGGCGCTTCTTAGGCCGCCAACATGACTGATACCGGGAAATCAGCTGATTCATCACGTTAGGTCCAGCAGCCCTGCACCCTATGTTGATGCTCAGTGGTAATCCTCCTCCCTCCTTCCTCCTCCTCCTCCTCCTTTCTTCTCACAGCTCTCATCAGCCTCTCCTTCGGAGGAGCGGTGGGCCTCATGTTCCTCATGCTGGGATGTGCCCTTCCAGTGTATGAGTGAGTACCTGACACACACCTGACACACACCTGACACACACCTGACACACACCTGAAACACACCTGAAACACACCTGACACACACCTGAAACACACACCTGAAACACACCTGACACACACCTGACACACACCTGACACACACCGGTTAGGAGTGAGTACCACACTGGTTAGGGGTGAGTACCACACTGGTTAGGAGTGAGTACCACACTGGTTAGGAGTGAGTACCACACTGGTTAGGAGTGAGACACACACTGGTTAGGAGTGAGACACACACTGGTTAGGAGTGAGTACCACACTGGTTAGGAGTGAGACACACACTGGTTAGGAGTGAGTACCACACTGGTTAGGAGTGAGACACACACTGGTTAGGAGTGAGACACACACTGGTTAGGAGTGAGTACCACACTGGTTAGGAGTGAGACACACACCGGTTAGGAGTGAGTACCACACTGGTTAGGAGTGAGACACACACTGGTTAGGAGTGAGACACACACTGGTTAGGAGTGAGTACCACACTGGTTAGGAGTGAGTACCACACTGGTTAGGGGTGAGTACCACACTGGTTAGGAGTGAGTACCACACTGGTTAGGAGTGAGACACACACTGGTTAGGAGTGAGTACCACACTGGTTAGGAGTGAGACACACACTGGTTAGGAGTGAGTACCACACTGGTTAGGGGTGAGTACCACACTGGCTAGGAGTGAGTACCACACCGGTTAGGGGTGAGTACCACACACTGGTTAGGAGTGAGTACCACACTGGTTAGGAGTGAGTACCACACTGGTTAGGAGTGAGACACACACTGGTTAGGAGTGAGTACCACACTGGTTAGGAGTGAGTACCACACTGGTTAGGAGTGAGTACCACACTGGTTAGGAGTGAGTACCACACTGGTTAGGGGTGAGTACCACACACTGGTTAGGAGTGAGACACACACTGGTTAGGAGTGCTGCTAGCGTCAATAGCATCTAGTTCTATAGGTCTATGGCCCTGCTCCTGCTGCTGCTAGCGTCAGTAGCATCTAGTTCTATAGGTCTATGGCCCTGCTCCTGCTGCTGCTAGCGTCAGTAGCTTCTAGTTCTATAGGTCTATGGTCCTGCTCCTGCTGCTGCTAGCGTCAGTAGCTTCTAGTTCTATAGGTCTATGGCCCTGCTCCTGCTGCTGCTAGCGTCAGTAGCATCTAGTTCTATAGGTCTATGGCCCTGCTCCTGCTGCTGCTAGCGTCAGTCAACAGCTCGACTAGAGCTTGTGGTCCCTGGTTGTCATGGTTATTAGTTGACATCACGGACTGCGGTGGGGGGGGGGGGGGGATTATCTGATCTTTTTTCCTCAGGTGATCGTCTTTGCTGTACACACCTCACAGCCGAGCCAGCGTTCTAGAATATCCCCACTCTGGGATCCGTGCTAAAAAAAACAGTTTTCGGGTTTCTAAAACGGCGCCTCGTGTGGACGATCGGCTCGTTTACATGAAGTGGCTGGTTCTGGTGCGGCCGACCCTTTAGTCTGTGGAGTCAGCAGGACCTCTTCACACAGTGCTTGGGGATTTCAGCTGGTTGGACCTAGCTTCTCCTTCAGTAGCTAACACGATGGGGCCACCCTGGAGTACCAGGGTCCTGCCACTGCATCCTTTATTATCACTGCGTTTTCACATCTCATATATGTCCTCTTCTCTTCTCTGTAGCAAATACTGGCCCCTGTTCCTTCTCTTCTTCTACATCCTGTCTCCCATCCCGTATTGCATCTCGCGGAGAGTGGTGGACGACACAGACTCGGCCAGTAACGCCTGCAAGGAGCTGGCAATCTTCCTCACGACAGGCATCGTCATTTCAGCTTTTGGCCTGCCCATCGTCTTTGCAAGAGCTGAAGTAGTAAGTGACCCGAGCTGCTTCGTAGTTTCCACAAAGGGTGAGGGTCCTCTCCTGTTTTCTGACCTGGAGAGCTGCAGAGACAGTACAAAGATACTGTGTGCAATCTAACAACCACAACAATGGGCGAGTATAGCAATGAAAGTGTGAGGCAGTGGAGCCAAGTCATCAAACCTGGTTTCAACAAATCAGTTAAGAATAGTTCATGGAACCAAAGGGCAAACATTGACCTTGTCGTTATTCGTGTCCTCACGTCAGGAACAGAGTTCAGGGTTGTAGCTATGCTACGCTCCTCTGTATCGTGTCCTCACGTCAGGAACAGAGTTCATGGTTGTAGCTATGCTACGCTCATCTGTATCGTGTCCTCACGTCAGGAACAGAGTTCAGGGTTGTAGCTATGCTACGCTCATCTGTATCGTGTCCTCACGTCAGGAACAGAGTTCAGGGTTGTAGCTATGCTACGCTCCTCTGTATCGTGTCCTCACGTCAGGAACAGAGTTCAGGGTTGTAGCTATGCTACGCTCCTCTGTATCGTGTCCTAACCTAACTGGTGACTAACCTGATTGGTTGACGCTGTGGTCCACAGATTGCCTGGGGGGCGTGTGCGCTGGTGCTAACAGGTAACGTAGTGATCTTTGGGACCATCCTGGGGTTCTTCCTGGTCTTTGGATCCAATGACGACTTCAGTTGGCAGCAGTGGTAAAAGTGCAGAGCGAGAAGAGGACCTGGGTCGGAACTGTTTATATTAGCGTTTTTATCATTATTATTATTATTATTGTATTACTGTTTTGTTCTTGTTGTTATTTATATGATGACCACCCATCCATAGACTACCACCAAACCGTGCAATACTTTAATTTTTTACTGCTTGCGTCACATGGAGCTGAAGTTTTGCCCTCCAGCTCATCTTGTTTCCGTTCAGTGGTCAGCAGGTGAATTCTATCTTTCGAAGCATGTTGACAAGAAAAGACAAGGTTGCAGTCTCTCTTCTCATTCTATCAGCTTGTTTCCAGTCAAAGTGCTGATCAGAGTGGAAACAAGATGGAATGGAATCATCAGTCTTGGCTGAACTAGCAGTCCTCATTTGGTCCTGTTGAAGGGTGGAAATGCCACTGAAGCAGATTACGGTCAACTGTCACCTCATGAAGCTGTGAAACTGAAACCACGCGAACACCTTTCCAACTCTGTAACGTGCATCCAAGTGTTCTACATGGTTCTGGTCCTCATCACACACCAGGGCACGTTGGAGTCCTTCAAAGACACACAGATCAAAAGAAAGTTTAATTTCCTGCAGGATGCACCATGTCTTTGTGCATCATATAGAATCACCTCCTTCTTTTGGCCGGGTCAAGGAAGCATGTGCAGGATTAGCAGCCCAGTCGGAAACTGGGCCAAGCCTGCAGTAAGACCAGGGGCCTGGTACCCTGGCGCTCTGGCGCTCGGCTTTTCAATGTGACAATCTGAGAAACACTGACCGCTTTCAGTGAAGCACATTAGATTCAGATCTGGAACTTATGTCATCACATTATTTCCTCCTACCAGCATTTATTTCCATTAAAACACTGAACGTATGATGAATTGTTTGTAGCCAGTGAGGGTTTGCATCATTTCCAGGAGCCGTCATGTTTAACTGCATTAGTGGAAGCTAAGACAGGAAACCGGCCTCTGCTGGTGTGTTTGTATGCTTGAATCTGATCATTGTTCTGTTAGTTTTCCAGTTGAAGACACTGTTAAAGATGAAAGTTAAACATTTGTTGAAAATGTTGTAATTGTATGACGTTTACGCTGCTAAGACAAGGACTGCATGTTTTGAAACTTGAAATGCCTCTGTGCGGTTCCACACGCAGCACATTTCCACACTTCTAAATGCAGAATTTACAATGAATTCAATACACTAAATGGAATATTGGGAAGGTGGAAGAGACTAAAAACAGTGAAAGAATGAGGACAGATTTGCAGAAGAAGACAATGTTCAAACTGACAGTTTGATAGTTCCATTGAGACGAATCAAACGTGAACCCACATGTTAACCTGTGAACTTCCCGAGTTCAGCAAGTGCAGCCGAAAGCTCAACTTTGAGCTGCTGGAACCAAATACAAATCTTTGGGTTTTGTTTCCAAGTGTGTTGACACAATTCAAAGTGTTCATCTGAACCCAAACCAGCACGCGTTGCCGTCACTCTGCTGACAGGAGTGTTTTTGCTCTGAACTTCAAGAAGAGTTACACTGGGGGTAGTTTCTGCTCCTTCTTTAGTCCCTCATTGAAGATTGTATTTGAAATGCCACGTTGACAGCAGCTTTTCTTTTTCTGTTGACATTGGATTAAAACAAGCTGCTGAGCTGATCTGTGGATGTTTGTTGTCCACTGAGCCATTCTCACTCCACCTTATATTCCTGTACAATTACCAGCTAAACATTTGTCACATTATTTTTTGTGATCTGCAATTTAGTCCCAAATGTGACGCAATGTGGTGTGTGTGTGGGGTGGGTCTCAGATGTGTTTTGTTTGGGAGGATCATGTATTTATTTATTTTATGGGGCACTTTGTGTCAATGTCCAATGCCATTTTCTATCTACAACATGTGTGTTGAAGATGCAGGAGTCGGCATGGTGGGTTATCTTCTCCTTGCTTTTCTTTTTTGAAATAAATGCCATTTTTGAACTTGCTGTCCTGTGAATGAGTGCATGCACGCACGCACGCACACACACACACACACACACGCACGCACGCACGCACGCACGCACGCACGCACGCACGCACACACACACACACGATACAAGTCTTTCCAGTGATAAAGTTTAACTGCTTCAACTCATTTAATGTGATTGTTGAGAAGCACCTAAAGAGTCTTTAAACACCTTTAAGAAACCAATTTAGCACCTGCAGCAATTGTTCACAACAGAACCTCAATATGTTTTGCAGGAATCTTAAATCGGATTGTACTTCATCTATTTTACAGGCTGCTTATGCAGCACTTCCTGGACAGGGCAGGATTGTGACGCATGTACAGTTTCAGGCTGAGTGGAGGACGTACAGCAGGGGTCTCCATTCACCTGGGGGCCGCTGGGCGAGGCTGGGTGAGGCTGGGCGAGGTTGGGTGAGGCTGGGTGAGGCTGGGTGAGGTTGGGCGAGGTTGGGCGAGGTTGGGTGAGGCTGGGTGAGGCTGGGCGAGGCTGGGCCGCCTCAGGGATTCTACAATGGAAGTTGTACAAAAAAATCCTCCCAACATCATTAACAGTTTTAATAATTTTTCCTGGACATGAACATTGAGTGAAGATCATGAACGGTTCTTCTTAACAGTTTCTATTGCCTCCTCCTTCCTGCCAGAGACTTGGCAGCACTTCTCTCATAGCTGAGCCACATTTGTCTTGAGAGAGGAACCAGTTCAAATCCTCAAAATGCTACCAAATATTAACCAGAACAAACTTAATTCACTCATGACATTGAAAACGTCCTTTATACCAACTGCAAGCAACAAAGGCTTCATGTTTGACACTTAAATACCACTGGACAGTAATTGGTCGACGTTTCTCTGGTTGTCTGTTTGGTCTTAGGGATTCTAACAGTTTGTGTTTGTCTTCAAGGTTTCACTCAGGTTTTGTTGAGGTCAATAAGTAATGACAGTTTTCACTAGAGGTCCGTTACAGTGACGGTGTCTTCTGTCATTGGTTTCTGTAGAGGTTGACTTTAAAGCAATATGAATTCATATAATTAGTTGTCGTGTTCTAATAGAAAAGAATTAATAAAGCTTGACGTATTTCTAAAGTACAACTCAATGAAGCCAAGTGAAGCATTGCATGTTGCATAGTCAAATATTTTACAACATCATTGTTACTTTTGAACTGTTTATTTGGTCTAAATCACATGCAGTCGACATCTAATACTCAGATTACATCCTCAAATGACATTCAATACAACAGGTTATAAAAAATAGAAATGTCTTTGTTGGTCCACGTTCACCTTGAAGCAAAACATTTTGGAGTAAAACTTCCAGTAAATACTTTCCACTGACTTGTGGTAAGTGCTTGTAGCCCGGGTGACCTTGCTCTGTCTGATAATTGGGATGAGCACCTAAATTAATCTGGGATTTTCAGGTCACTGCAGTTAATCTGGCTGCTCACAAAACAAAAACACTCTTTTCATTTAGAGCCTGTTCCTGCCAGTCAGGCAATTCAGCACGAGAGGGTTAAGGTTAGGGTTAGGTTAGACTGAGGGGGTTAAGGTTAGGTTAGACTGAGAGGGTTAAGGTTAGGGTTAGACTGGGTTAGGGTTAGAGTTAGAATGTACATTTATCTAAGGATAAATGCACATTTTCAGCACGAATGGCGGGAGCTCATGTGAGTTAATGTGTGTTTGACGTCCCATCAACTCAATAAATTCAGCATCACATGACAGCAGAACGTGCATCTCAAGGCGCTGCCACTGGAGGGCGCTGTTGCACCAGGATTGCTGGGTCAGTGGAGCCTGTTTGACTTGCAGCAATACATCTCTGAAATGTGTCTTCAATTAGCAGGCTTCTCTCAACACATCCTCAGTCCTGGAATGTGAGCTGTGTTGAAGATAACCTCTTTGGTTTTCTTTTATCTCAGTGAGGGACAGTTCTGTTCCTCATGTCCTGCACACGTTTGCAAAACACATTCAGAGTTGGAGATATAAAAAAGCCACTTCTGAGGAATGCAGTTTGGGTGTGACTCAGTGGTGTGATTGAACCATCCAGCATGTTGGCAGGTCTGAGTTCCAGCAGCTGTAATGGGAGGCTGAGACGAGGAGACGAAGTCACAGGTGAAGACTCTTCAGCAGCAGGGTGCTGGATGGAAAAAGCAGCCTGTCACGCTTTCACCAGCCGGGACTTTGAAACAGACACTGGCATGAATTCCTGGTATTGGATGTCCACATATTAGAAACAATGACAAGAATCTAGAAGGTAAGATGAATTCAGGTTTTACAGTGGAAAACCTGTCACAGGTTAAAGGCCGACATGGACACTTTCCATCAAGATCTGTTAACATATTTTCTAATTGAACGTTTTGAAAAAAATTCAGCTTGGTTAAAAATCGATAAAATTCTTTTTTTTTTTTTTTTTTACAAAGTCTTTGGTTTCTCTTGAATTCTACCAACTGTCATCATGTTTGAAACTATTCTATGTTGATAAATGGGACCGATAGATAATTTACTCTTTGCAGTCTCAATGCATCGTCCACCATATATGTTCTCTGGACATTTATGAAATTGTTTATCAAGGGAGGACAATAACAACACGTTCTGGACTGCATAATCCCTTAGCTTGGCAGTAATTCAATTGAACTCTATCTCCATATTGATAAAACAGCACAGTAATCTCAAGGTGCTGAAAACCCCCCAGAAACAACAGTTCCAGAGGTGGGGGGGGGGGGGGGGGGTTAGGGTTAGGGTTGGGGGGGGGGGGGGGGGTACTGCAGCAGGTGGACCACACTGCAGCAGGAGGTCAGGAGGATTGGATCTATGTTAGCAGTCACCTCTCTCTTTTAGAGTCTGATGTGTCAGCCACAATATCGAGGGAAGGCCTTGAAGGAATATCTTTAGATTTGATATAAAATGCCACAGGTTTCAAGAATAAATTGTATTTTGAGATGGACACAATTTAGAGGGCCTGAATGGCTTTTAAATGCTAACCTAACCCTAACCCAGATAGCATTTTCACCCTGTCCTACAACCTAATGTCACTTTCTATTGAGTTCTGAAAGAAACTAATGAAAGTACTGGCAGGTGAGCATATCACAAACCACAGATTGAAAAAAACCAACAACATGTGAAAGGCTGAATAATGGAGCTCAGCTCAGCCACTGTCACAACAGGTGATGCAATACTGTGAACAGCTGGAGGTACTCGATTACAAAGAGAGATGTTCAGTACTGGTATGGAAACAAAGACTCGTGTTCAACATTTAGTGGCGTTTAATAAGGACACTAACAGGCAACAACTTTCACAGTCTTGAAGAAACAGACAACAAACTGAGCAATAGTTTTACATTTTCTTCAGAGTTGTCTGCTTTGAAAAATGTTCCTCCACTGATTGAAGTGCTTGGCCACATTTTCCCAATGTGTTGCTGCAGCAGCCGAGCTTCACACCACCGATTCACACTGAGCACTATGCCAAGAGCCCGAAGGGGGATCAAAACATACGGAACATATTCGAAAGCTATTTTAGCAGCGTGTGGCTGCTTTACGTCCATTAAATTGCTTCTGAGCTGAGGTCCAAAGTACTTCAGTACCACAAGCTCCCCAAAGAAAAACATTGCATTGGAGAAGAAGAAAGAATACCTTATATTTCATATTATTCATGTGTAGGGGCAAGGTGTTTTCTCTGTGGCTGATCATGGCTTTAAATAATCCTCAATGGCCAGACTTAAATCTGGACTTTAAAAAAAGTCTATTTTCCCTCCAGGTATTTTCATTGTCAATTAACTCGTCTGTATTGGTGTCAAGAGGCGGTGGTTGACTCCTGCAGCCACATTCAGGCAGTAAAAGAGAGGAAGAGGCGTCTGGGTGTGGAGCTGGAGTTGTGGCTTATGGAATCTGGAGCTTCTGGTTTTCATTGCATCTGCAAAATAGTGTTTTTCTGTATCAAACACTGTAAAGTGCAGTTATATTTCATATGATATTTTAAAGAACTAAAACAAATAAATGGCCCTTATTTGAGCAAAGAAAAGCAGCATCTTGTACACCCAGTGTGCTCACAGAATCATTACCGCTTCCACTTTCATGTATTCTGAGTATACACAACTGAGTGGCTTGTAAATCTTCTGGGGCTCCTATGAGACTTGTCCAAAGTATCTGAAATGGCTTGTATTTGTTTTTCAGCAATAAGCTCCCAATGTACTGCACTTGGACTTTTTCCAAGAAACACGTTTGTTGAAAACCCCCAAAGTGGAGCAAAATAAGATCAGGAAACCAAGTGCTTGGAATGTAATTTCCACAATCAGTCCTCCAATCTATAACCTGTGCTTGTTCATCTATCAAGGAGGAGTGTGCAGTTTGACCACACAATAGATGGTTTACACAATTATCAGAGAAACAAGTGTTTTCAAAGAGCTCAGGAGGTAATGAGGGATTCGTGGAGGTTTGAGTAACGTCCAGCCGCGACTGCAGCATGTTGGACACTGGCCACACACTGCTGCCATCAAAAAAATAGATTGGAGAGGATTGAAGGAAGGCTGCATTCCAAAAATATGATCTGACCTCCATAAAGATCCTGAAGAACTAGAAATGAATCTACTGGGTTTGGGTCACTCAGCTGCACCTTGCTGATTGTAACCGCAGAAGATAGTCTTTTCCTGTGAGTCACACCTGGAAGCTGCATGAGCACCAAGCAGACCTCAGGGTTCAGACAAATCCAAAGTCAGCTGGAGAAATCATCTCGTCTTGTTGTCCAATCACCAACAGTCATGTGAAGAACACTGTGCCGGCCACATGCAGTAGCTTGTGAAGCGACGGAGCCTCGAATAAGGAGGGTCCACCAGAGAAGAAACTGCTTCTGCCACAAGAACAAGGTTGTCCACATTCCTCCCAACGTGAAACATCTGCCATTTTGCTAATCACGCCAACTGCTCCACAGAAGCAGCCTAGAGAGAGAGAGAGAGAGAGAGAGAGAGAGAGAGAGAGAGAGAGAGAGAGAGAGAGAGAGAGAGAGAGAGAGAGAGAGAGAGAGAGAGAGAGAGAGAGAGAGAGAGAGAGAGAGAGAGAGAGAGAGAGAGTGAGAGAGAGAGAGAGAGAGAGAGAGAGAGAGAGAGAGAGAGAGAGAGAGAGAGAGAGAAGAGAGAGAGAGAGAGAGAGAGAGAGAGAGAGAGAGAGAGAGAGAGAGAGAGAGAGAGAGAGAGAGAGGTCAGCCAGCCTCTGAGTGATTTGCTGCTTTAACTATAGTTTATGTCAACTCATCAAAACGTGACATGAATAGTAACGTCACATCTTCATTGTGTTACCTTTGATCAAATGAACTGAACTGGACCATTCCTGTCTTGTCCACAACTCCTGCTTTAAAAAAATGTGAGTTAATCGAGGAAATATGTGTTTGGACAAATAACCTAATTACTTGTTTAATTGGGGTGATCGTGGCTTAGTGGTAGAGTTGGTCATCCAATAACGGTTAGCGGTTCCAATTCCACTCTATCCAAGTCATTGTCGTTGTGTCTTTGGTCAAGGCACTTGACCCACATCACCTGGTACGATTGGTGTATGATGGTGGTCCGAGGGGTCGTGGGTCCAAAATGGCCGACCTGCCTCGGTCAGCATGCCCCAGGGCAGCTGTGACTACAACCTAGCTCACCACTACTGGTGGGGACTAGTGTGAATGAAGAAGAGTTTCTGTTGAGTCCGCCTGAAAAAAAAGTGCTGCATAAATTCAAGCCATTACTATTAATTAAAAAGTGAAGTTACATGAAGGTTTCACATATACATCCTTCATTTAGGTTCTGTTCTGTTTTAAACTTTGGATTTACCCTCCCGTAGAAAATAATATCAATCATACATCAGTCTGGCAGTTCATAAATGATTAGGTGTGTGATATTGTTCATTCTTCTATGGGCTTGACTTCTACAATCAAATAAAGCCACAGTTTTAGACACTTTTTATTTAATGTGGACTTTTGATGGTTTATCATCTGCTGTGGGAAACCAATCAGAATCTTCCTGTAAGTAGCTGATGTGGTTTCAGATCTTCACGATCTCACCAGGATGACCTACATAAACCCAAGTGGGAGGGGATTTTCAGCATCGTGTTCTTCAGGCGCGTGCAGCAGATAGGCAGAGCTTTACTGCCAACATCACGAGAATGAGTATGAAAGCAACCAAGAACATGAAGTCATCTTGTGGCTGCCTGTGAAGTGTTTCCACTGCAGAGCGTTGCTTTAATTCTGTTGCTCCCGCTGCTTCCCTCCATGCCTGAGAACAAAAAAGACTTCACTTCTCCCTCTGCTATTGGGTGGTTTCTGCAACAATAGTGACCTCTGATGCCTCCAGGAAGAGGAGTGCAGTTGAGCTCTCGCAATAGTAACTCAGTAAATCCATTTCAGCACAGTTCAACCCTCAACAAATAAGTGAAGGCCCAGAGTGTGAACCCAGCAGCTCCCGAGATCTCCACAGCTAACGCCGCTCCCGCCTTGCAGAGTGAGCTTATGTTTCATGCTTTGTGGTTTTTACGGCATCCTCTCACCCTGTGGTCACTCAGGGTCATTTCAGTCGACCACTTGAACCCTTGGCAGTAACAATGGTGTAATTCCTTCACTGACAACCTAATGACTGCCCACACTTAATAAAATGGAGACCGGTCCAGCACAGGAACTCAGTCCAGCTGGAGGTCACAGTCTGGTTTCTTGAAACTGATCTTTGACAATGGACTCTTGCACATGTTGCTTGGAGGGCATCCCGGGGGCAGCTTGGACACATGTCATAACTCCTGGACCACTGCTGGCACTGACGATCAATCAGCAGGTTTGATTTTATGGTGAAGCAGGAGGAGTTTGGTGGAGTTCCAGCAGTGCCTATTTACAACGGGTCCATGTGTTAAATGGACACATTGTGGATTTACATGCTGAAAAGTAACGAGCGGCGGCTGAGTGTTGGCTGGCAATATTCTCCAAAGAGCCATGTGGATGACTGGTGAAGACCTGCAGTCTGCTCTGTGGCCTCGCTCTGCCCAGCTCAGCTCTCATTTTCATTGGCTGCTTCCACACTTAACTTCACTAATGAAGGGTTTCATTCCAAAATACCATTCATCCACTCTGGAAAATATTTCGGTCAGTGAGTTATTGAATATCTTGTGAATGAGAGGTCTGAGCTTTTGAAGACTGATTTGATCTGAAACAAGAATTCCATCTGGAAAAGGTGCCTGTTATTTGAGACACTGGTTGTTGTTTTTGTAAACCAAATGTTATCAAGACTCTTCTTCGGTATTTGTTCTTTGATATTTGCTGTGAACAGTTTAGAGGTTGGAGCCAGTATCGATCTCCTGTCTGTTAGCTATAAGCTGATGAAAAAAAATCACTCTTTTTCCTTCACAAACCTCATAATCCTTCAGTTAAGACCTTTTTATGAAACGATTACGATGTAAAACTATTTACTAGCCGGAGTCAGTCCATTTTCTGCTGACAGCTGGTTTTTAGAAGCAATGTGTTACTAGTTTCATTCATAACCATGAACATTTTTTCATGATGAAATATATTTATTGTATTCATCTATCCCCTCTAGTTAATTCATCTTTAGTTCCTATGCATAGTTATTGTATTTATTTCAGTGACGGCCATCAGGACCTCTTCTGAAGGCCAAAGAACAACATCTGAAGGCTAATGTTAATGATGTTTTATCCATGAATACTGATGAAGGCCATCACGTGTTGCTGGGTAAAGAAATCTGCCTGAGGTCTTCAGTCAGTTCTACAGCAGAAAATATTTGTTTGATCACATTGCTGCTTCAACCAATCAGATTTTCTACATTTGACCAATAAAATAAAGAATCATGTTTCCATTACTGACCTCAGCTGTTTGTTGATTCACGTATAAGTCAAATAGACACAAGGTGCTTCGTCTTCTTTTTGAATACTCACAGGCAATGAATTGCGTTTCTACATCAAGATTTTACGGCGCGTTGTTGAGTCAGCAGTGCTAATCACTCTGGCAGGTATCTGGTCATCTGTTGCTATGCAATAGTGAAAATGTCTCTGGTTCCACAGTGGGAAATAACATCCCATTGAGCCAATCAGGATGACATCTGTTATCTGCACGTCTCTCCATGTGCTGATGTGTGGGGGAGCGCAGTAGCTAGTTATAGTGAAAAATGTGAGGTTTCATTATAATGATTGCCAAACCACAGTCACACTCGTGTCGGCTAATATATATAAACTTGTAGAAAGTAAAGGAGTTCCTGCTTTCCAGCATTCCATCTGTGCTCACATTCAGCACTTCGACTGGATTACAAGGAGGTCAATGTCTTTTGGCTCCACTGCTACGATTGAAGACCTGGAAGATAGAGGTGGAAAGAAGTCTGGGATCTAATAAATAGCATTAAAGCTTCAAAGCCAATCAAAAACCTGAGCAGCTGTGGTCAGAGAATGGTGAAAGCGCTCTGGGCTTGTTGAGTGCTCAATCTTCCAATGGGGTTACAGGGATGAAACACAGCTGCTTCCTTTACAGTGAGGCACTGAGCCCTTCCTGGCGAGATGTTGTGTGAAGTCCTGAGCAGAGAAACGACTCAAACAACAGCTGCCAGGCAACAAGCCAGAAATCCCTCCGTTTTTGCTCCCCAATGTGCATTTTTGCCCATTTCCTGTCTGATCAGGGATATTATGCAGCTGATAATGACACATGAAATGATACACTGCACATGATGAGAACAATTGACCTCTGGCCTTGGGGGGGGATTGACTTCCCACCTGAGTGGTGTGCAGCAGGAACCTCCTTCACCTCTTTCTGTGTGGCCACAGGTCAGCGTGGATGTGGAGGGTTGTGCTCTCTGGATTGGGGGTGGGAGTGAAGAGCTGTGGTCACAACTCAATTTGTCCCATATGGAGAAGAAATGAAGCTGGGGCAATGACTGAGGACTGAGGGGATCGTTTGTGGGGGAACACTTTATCAGTTAGTGACAGGCTGAAGGTGGCAGAATCATGGTTTCCTCCACTGATACAGAAGCAGTCGGTTTTATCCCTAAAACTAACCCACTTTGAGTCAAACCTGAAACCTGATGGAGCCACAACTTCTATGTGAAGAATATACAAACCAACTGGGGTTAATTAGCATGTCAGTCACAATAAGGGAAACTTTGTACAGCTACACTTCCTTCTTCTCTCCAATGATGTAAAAAAATGCTAATCTTAACATAATTCATTTCACAATAAGTTGTTAGAGTTGTGGTTGGAATTATTCATGTGTGCATGGAGTAATATTCTGTGTGTGTTGTGCGTATTGTGTGTGTGTGTGTGTGTGTGTGTGCGTGTGTATGGAGGGATGGATGGAAGGATGATGGATAGTTGATGGATGGATGGATAGATGATTGGTGATGGGTGGATTGTATTATTGACAGTTTTGTTGGATAGTGGGATGGGTAATGGTTGAATAGATGGATGAGGATTGGATGATAGATAGATAGATAGATAGATAGATAGATAGATAGATGGTTCAGGTGCACATGATTAAACCTCATCTCAGGAATACAGAACGGCTCCAGGGGAGGCCTTGGTGTGACGGGGTACCTTGGACTGCTGACACGCCATACAGCAGGCTGCCCCGCTCCTGAGGCCTGGCCAGAAGAACTTTGCCCCCACCAATTTCACTGATTGCTCCCGGTGCCATTGGAGATGGATGTGCGAGCTTGGTGGTGTTGGATAGCATAACCTTGGTCTTCTTAAAAGCCAGGATCCTTTCAGTAGACCAGTCTACATCCTGCTTGGACTTTACAACCCTCAGTGCTCCATACAGCAGGCGCATCAGGTGAACTGCGTGTGCGATGAAGTGGTTGCAAAAGTTCACCATCCATCCAGCCATCCATCCATCCATCCATCCATCCATCCATTGTCTGCCGCTTATCCGGGGCCGGGTCGCGGAGGCAGCAGTCTGAGCAGAGTGGCCCAGACTTCCCTCACCCCAGACTCTTCCTCCAGCTCTTCTGGTGGCACCCCAAGGCGTTCCCAGGCCAGCCAAGAGACATAGTCCCTCCAGGTGTCCTGGGTCTGCCCCGAGGCCTCCTACTGGAGGGACATGCCCGGAACACCTCCCTGGGGAGGCGTCCGGGGGGCATCCGAAATAGATGCCCGAGCCACCTCAGCTGGCTCCTCTCGATGTGGAGGAGCAGCGGCTCTACTCCGAGCTCCTCCCTGGTGACTGAGCTCCTCCCCCTATCTCTAAGGGTGACTGAGCTCCTCCCCCTATCTCTAAGGGTGACTGTGCTCCTCCCCCTATCTCTAAGGGTGACTGAGCTCCTCACCCTATCTCTAAGGGTGACTGAGCTCCTCCCCCTATCTCTAAGGGTGACTGAGCTCCTCACCCTATCTCTAAGGGTGACTGAGCTCCTCCCCCTATCTCTAAGGGTGACTGAGCTCCTCACCCTATCTCTAAGGGTGACTGAGCTCCTCCCCCTATCTCTAAGGGTGACTGAGCTCCTCCCCCTATATCTAAGGGTGACTGAGCTCCTCACCCTATCTCTAAGGGTGACTGAGCTCCTCCCCCTATCTCTAAGGGTGACTGAGCTCCTCCCCCTATCTCTAAGGGTGACTGAGCTCCTCACCCTATCTCTAAGGGTGACTGAGCTCCTCCCCCTATCTCTAAGGGTGACTGAGCTCCTCCCCCTATCTCTAAGGGTGACTGAGCTCCTCCCCTGGCGTTCCAGTAAAGATCCTCTGGATCTTTACTGGAACGCTTAATTTCATTAACATCATTCGAAATCATCCATAACCTGAAAACGGGTATCCCATCATGCATTGTGCTGGGAACAAAGAAGTAATGTCGATCATACAGTTTTGTTTTTGTTCGGTATTGATTTAAAGAAAATTAGTTCTATCGCCCATCACAAGCACCGTAGAGTGTTAATGTGCTGACCACAGTTTATGGTCAGTAAAGCCTCATTTCCACAGCACAAAAAGTGCAGGAATGGAATGGTATTGTCCGGTACACTTTGGTTTCCACCGCAAGAATTGTTAATGGTACCGAAGTAACCACTCTAAAGGTTGGTGCTTTCCCATCGCCCTTCTATTGGGGGACTCAGGACACTTGAACGGTCCGGTTTTAAGGAGCTGTCTGATGATTGGTCAGTGATTTACTACATGCCCATGACATTTTAATATGTTGGCAGTATGCATCCTCTGTTGTAAACATATTCAGCTTTGCACTGGTTGTTATTTTGGGCGCAACTTTCACATTGGTTCAGATAGAGCAGAAGTGAGGCTGGGACAGAGCCCAGGACTTGGAAGGAGGTGCTACTGCTATGACCAAACTGGGATCAGAGTTTGGAGGGGGAACATGGCTGGCGTCCAGCTCGGAGCAGCTCCGGTGAGCTACCAAGTCGGCTTGTTGTGTCGCTGGCCGGTGCTCCATTGAGTGGGCCACCGCATGTTCACACACACTGGCTGGCTCCGGAGCTCCAGTTCCCCAATGGCAGAGTTCTGGAACGTGCCAGTGTGTGCGGACACAGAGCCATGATATGCCAGCCAGTGGCTCCAGACGCAACGTGATGCAACCTGACGATTGGACTCGGGCCACATCCACACATGATGCGCCGGAGTGCCGGGACACTGGAGCTGCGCCCAAATAAAGAAGTTGCAGTTGTCACATCAACCACAGGCTTTGTGCCACCAGAGTGTGCTCCAGTACCACTTTTCCAGGGCGACATCGCTGGGGCCAACTGGCGTCCACGCTTTCGGAACCAACACAGAAATTGCAGCTGCAGCTCTGTAGCTTCAAAATAAAGTTACCAAAACAGCTAGTGCAAAGTGGAGGATGTAAACAACAACAACAACAACAACAACAACAGAGGATCCATAAAGTCCAGATCTGCCGCTGCAGCTTAGATTACTTGTTGCACCGTCACATATTTGCGGAGCTCTCAACCACACCTATAGTCTAACCATACTTTTTGCAATGGAAATGTGCAACAGGGCTATACTTTGCCATACTGCTCCATAAGGCTCTGTACTGCTCCGTTCCATCCGTGCAGTTTTTGTGCGGTGGAAACACGGCTTTTGTTCCCTCCTCTGGAAAAATAGGGAAGCCAAACACAGAAGGAGGAGTTTTCTCCTGAAACACAGAGGAGTGATCGTGAGCAAGATTTTGTCTTTGTGGAAACATTCCAGCGAGGCCACAATCTCCGCAGCAGATTCACAGTTTGAGCTGCCACTGAGCACACAGAGCCTCGGTAGAATCACAAGGCTGATCTGAAGCCAGACTGAGGAGACCAGAGGGAGGCTGAGTGGCCCACTACTTTTTTCATTAATGTTCTACTATCCTTTTGTTGCACAGTAGGAATTATGGAATAATTCACAGGATTTGCTACAAATATTTTTTTTTGCTGGGATTCAGCTGCTTTAAAGAGCGAATGAAAGATGTTGAAAAAGTGGGTTCCATGCATTCATAAAAGTTAGGATGTTTGTAATATATACTCCAAAGACTTGCATTACAATCACTCTTCCAGACAATGCGTGCAGTCTTCTGAGCTGAGGCTGATTATTTTGGTGGTTTTAGCTCTTCATGCCTCACTGGTTGGATGCCCAGAGGCACACTGAGCAGTGACAAAATTATATGAGGTGGGAGCGAAAGGCTGTGGTCAGGATCTGACAGCATCTGGCCTGGTTAGACGTCTGAGTGGTCTAACAGGAAGTGACTGAGGATCGGACAGTGTCTGCCCTGGCTAGAAGGTCTGAGTGGTCAAACAAGAAGTGACTGAGGATCGGACAGTGTCTGCCCTGGCTAGAAGGTCTGAGTGGTCAAACAGGAAGTGACTGAGGATCTGCCTCCACCAGCAGACTAACTGCCTGCAGATTTCCCTTCTTGATGGTCTATATAAATGTTTATGATTCCACCTCATCAATGTCCTCTGAGCCTCTATCAAGCTCTGCAGGGTCATGGCGGTGGTGACGGGCCAGACGCTGTTGTCTGCCTCCAGTATTCTGGCTCACAGTCTGCATGTTGTTGAGGCTTTGTGTTGACTGAACAATCTCTCAGAAACTGATGGAAAACAGATCAAGCAGAGTCCTGGCGGTGCAGCGGTCGTATACAGTGGGATTATGTTTCACTGACCTCAAGACAGTTTATTAAACTCTGCAGGCCTGAGTAGAGCCTGTGGCCGGGTTAGGGTTAGAGTGCTCATTTCTCCATCGGATTGCTGCCGGTTCGATTCCAATGTCTGTCTGTCCACATGTTAAACCTCCTTGAGCAAGACACCGAACTCCAATCTTCTCCCAGCAGCACCTTGCAAGGAGGCTGCCTCCATTAGTGTGTGTATGTGAATGGGTTAATGTTGCCAACCATGACTACGTGGAACGCAACACTTCCAAATCCTTCAAGACTCACCTGTTCAGAACTACTTTTAATAATTGGCGCAAATCTATTTAATTTATTATGTGTTTTTTTTTTTGTTTTTTGATGGTTCCCTATTTAATGCTTCCTGATTTTATTATATGATGTAACATGTCTTTGAGCGTCCTAAAAATGTTATAAGATAAAATGCTTTGATGTCTGTTCGAGTAGTGGAAAAGCTCTAAATAAGTGAAATCCATAAATTGATCTGGTCACTGCTGCTCTGCTGGCTCTGCTCCGCTCCTTCGTTGTTATGACTGATTCAGTTTCCCACCAGTTGCTATGTTAGCAGTCTGTGGTGGTAAATAAGTGTTTTAAATCATCAGCCGTTTTTCACACTCTTCCTGCTGTGTGAAGCTTCTTGTGAAGAAGGAAAACACAAGAATTTAAAGATGTCCTCCAAACCCTTGTAATTTTCATGTCTCCAGTTGGGCCTCAGGTCTTGGGTCAAACTGCAGGCAGACCACCCAGTTCCCCCACAATCAGAAGTTTGATTGGATGTGCTCCACCGACTGCCGACAGATTAGACTTTACTCCGAATCAGCTCTTAATTGTTGGAGAAAAGTATTTTTCTCATGTTTTCAACTCAATCGTGACTGAACCAAATGACTTGTGTGAAACAGATAAAGGGTTAAAGAAACAAACGGGAATGATTACGTCACTGCACTTGTTTGATAGTAATACATGTAAAATTTTGCTGTGAAGCTGTCCTGAAATTCCACGTGGCTCCGTGCATCCAGTACGTAACAGACACCCAATGGAGTCAGTTTGTAGCTAACAATTTCATGGTAGTGGCAATTCAGCAATGGCAGCCAGAAACAAAGAGAAAACTAACATAAGTAAAGAAAGAAAAAAACCCACACAAACAAGTTACAGTAAAGAGATGAAACACTAAAAAGCCTGTATTCAGATTGGCTGAGGACCTTCCACAAGGTTTCAATACACATCATTTCCTAACACAACAGAGGAACAGAAATATTTATTCTGACGGAGCCAAAGACAACATGTGCTCAGTGAAAAACCAACAGTGGCATCAGGGCTGTAAACTTCTGAAACTCCCTCTGAAATATTTTCTTTTCCCGGCACTGCAGGTTCCCGGTGGGCACAGACACAGCCATAACACGATCACACAGGACTCTGCAGTACAGGAAGAACAGGCCCAGCAAACCACTTCTTCTGTAACTTGTGAATGATAATCCAGATTAATGAGATATAATGACACAGCGACCTGACAACTCAAGTCAAAATGACTCAAACTTTGTCTGAACTGATGACGAGAAAAAACCTGCTGAACGATCAGCTGCATTTACAGCCTAACATCTAGCTCTGTGAAAAACTGCCGTGGGAAAGCAGGACAGAATCTATAAATGTTTTGTTTAAAATGTAATATTTAGTACATGTTTCTGTGTGAGGGCAAAGACAAGTGGTGATAAAGAGGTTTCAGATCAAATGTGAGTCTGCACATGGTGATGTTTTCACTGATAGAGGCAAATTCATGTTGTGTAGTGAAGTAAGTGTTTTATGCCTGTTTCCTGCACAAAGATTCAACTTGAACATCCATGGCTCTGCTTTGACAACACTGGTTTATCTTGAAAGTTGAAGAACTCAACGAAAATGTACTATTTCAATATGCAATTTCTGCGTAAAAGCTCTACTTTATGAAATAGATTATAAAAACATTTCCCATTTATAGTGTTAATATAGCTTAACTCACTATTTGAATACAATCTAAAAAAAGAAGCAGAAGAAAGAAAAGTAGACCAGAGACAGGAGGGGTCTCCATGTCCACCAGCATGTCCCACCCAGACTACACTAATTACACTGTCCTGAAACTATGAGACAATATATCAAACTAGTAGATCATGTAAATGAAACGAATAGATAACATATCAATCTATAAGATAATATATCAAACTATAATATAACTGAAACTATTGGATCATATAACAATATTGTAATTACTGAAACTATTAGATAACATATGAAACGAATAGATAACATATCAATCTATAAGATAATATATTAATCTGTCAGGATGTGAATCGAAACACAGACTCACCAGGTTCCATAAAAGAGTTTATTGTTGAAATAATTTTCAAGGGAGGAAAAAATCCCAAAACGGCACATTCCAAAAACCAAAGAGCAAACAGGTAACAGTGGGGATCAGGGAAAGGAAGAAAAACAAATTGAAGAAATGAACCAATGCAGACAACAGAGAGTGGGAGACTTAGACCATGTTTACACATACCCAGGTATTTGAAAAGACTAATATTTCTCTGTGGCCACATTTACAAATAACCAAGTTTTTAATAAAAACTGATATTTCCCTGTCTATGTTTAAAAGAAAACGTCATCTACACGGACCACTTATACACCTGGTCCAGAGCTGCTATGAGCAGCCAAACCTGTAGAGGGCAGTGTAACAAAAAGCATGAAACCATGATCGTGAATCAGAATCCTGGAATAAAAACACCACATTACGAATTCTGATGTAAATATCTGCCTCACCCCCTTTAGATGCAAACGGAGACAAAGATTTTATCCAGATCTCCACGATGGCCGGAGTTTTCAAGAATCACTATTTGTGGTGAATCATAATTGCATTTATGTGAAAATGCACAGCCCAAATGCAGAGAATTATCACAGTTTTCTAATACACAGGTATGTGTAAATGTGGCCTGTATTTGGGCGGCGTGTACTGTATACACATAAACACAGCTGCAACTCACCACAAATGATGATTCCTGAAAACTCTGGCCACATTGGAGATCTGAAAAAAATCTGTCTCCAGTTGCACGTAAAGACAGTAGGCAGATATTTACATCACAATTCATGTTTTCACAGACCCATCATATCGTTTTCACAGACTAGTAGTGTCTTTATCACAGACCCATCGTGTCGTTTTCACAGACTAGTAGTGTCTTTATCACAGACCCATCATATCGTTTTCACAGACTAGTAGTGTCTTTATCACAGACCCATCATATCGTTTTCACAGACTAGTAGTGTCTTTATCACAGACCCATCATATCGTTTTCACAGACTAGTAGTGTCTTTATCACAGACCCATCATATCGTTTTCACAGACTAGTAGTGTCTTTATCACAGACCCATCATATCGTTTTCACAGACTAGTAGTGTCTTTATCACAGACCCATCGTGTCGTTTTCACAGACTAGTAGTGTCTTTATCACAGACCCATCATATCGTTTTCACAGACTAGTAGTGTCTTTATCACAGACCCATCGTGTCGCTCCAGACAGGATCAAATTGAGGAACGTCATCCTTCACTGCTGACAGTAGCTGTCATACAACTGGATTCTTCAGAAGAAAATCCTGGGCGTTTTGTGACACTAAAGACAGAGTGGTGTTTTCCCTCTTGCTGCACACACACACACACACACACACACACACACACACACACACACACACACACACACACACACACACACACACACACACACACACACACACACACACACACACACACTGTTTGGACAGCAGGTTGACGTTAGAGGAAGCTTTAGCAGCAGCAGGTATGCAGCAGCTGATCTGGATGGGCCACACAGCCTGAGGAGCCTCATCCTGCTCTGATCCAGTCTGAGAACATTGAGGACAAGACAGAGGAAACCAAAAATAAAACTCCACACACTCTATTGGACAAGGGAAATCTATTCAACTCAAAGCAGCTTTACAATCAGATGATGTGTTGAGAATGCTGGAGCCCCCCCAGTGACATCAGCAGAGGAAGTATGACCATCTTCCTCTCGGTCCTATATGACTATTTATGTTTTTATAATCCTCATTCTATCATTTATCATAAAGATATTAAATTGCAGTTATTAAACTAAACAAACAGGGAAACAATGAGGTTCAATCATCTTTTCTTCGAAGTCACAAAAAAGCAAGAAAGCAAAAGAAAGGAATCTGCTGTATAATGCTGAACAAATTCATGAAAACATTCTTTCTGGTATGTTAACGAGTCAGCACATCAAACGTTACGTAAACGAGTCAGCACATCACACGTTGCGTAAACGAGTCAGCTCGCCACACGGTAAGTTAACGAGTCGACACGCGACACGTTACGTTAACGAGTCAGCACATCACACGTTACGTTAACGAGTCAGCACATCACACGTTACGTTAACGAGTCAGCAAGCCACACGGTACGTTAACGAGTCAGCACATCACACGTTACGTTAACGAGTCAGCACGCCACACGGTACGTTAACGAGTCAGCACATCACACGTTACGTTAATGAGTCAGCACACGACACGTTACGTTAACGAGTCAGCACACGACACGTTACGTTAACGAGTCAGCTCGCCACACGGTAAGTTAACGAGTCAACACGCGACACGTTACGTTAACGAGTCAGCACATCACACGTTACGTTAACGAGTCAGCAAGCCACACGGTACGTTAACGAGTCAGCACATCACACGTTACGTTAACGAGTCAGCACGCCACACGGTACGTTAACGAGTCAGCACATCACACGTTACGTTAACGAGTCAGCAAGCCACACGGTACGTTAACGAGTCAGCACATCACACGTTACGTTAATGAGTCAGCACACGACACGTTACGTTAACGAGTCAGCACATCACACGTTACGTTAATGAGTCAGCACACGACACGTTACGTTAACGAGTCAGCACATCACACGTTACGTTAACGAGTCAGCTCGCCACACGGTAAGTTAACGAGTCAACACGCGACACGTTACGTGAACGAGTCAGCACATCACACGTTACGTTAACGAGTCAGCAAGCCACACGGTACGTTAACGAGTCAGCACATCACACGTTACGTTAACGAGTCAGCACGCCACACGTTACGTTAACGAGTCAGCACGCCACACGGTACGTTAACGAGTCAGCACATCACACGTTACGTTAACGAGTCAGCAAGCCACACGGTACGTTAACGAGTCAGCACATCACACGTTACGTTAATGAGTCAGCACACGACACGTTACGTTAACGAGTCAGCACATCACACGTTACGTTAACGAGTCAGCTCGCCACACGGTAAGTTAACGAGTCAACACGCGACACGTTACGTTAACGAGTCAGCACATCACACGTTACGTTAACGTGTCAGCACATCACACATTACGTTAACGAGTCAGCTCGCCACACGGTAAGTTAACGAGTCAACACGCGACACGTTACGTTAACGAGTCAGCACATCACACGACACGTTACGTTAACGAGTCAGCATGCCACACGTTGCGTTAACGAGTCAGCACATCACACGGTACGTTAACGAGTCAGCAAGCCACACGGTACGTTAACGAGTCAGCACATCACACATTATGTTAACGAGTCAGCACATCACACGGTACGTTAACGAGTCAGCAAGCCACATGGTACGTTAACGAGTCAGCACATCACACGTTACGTTAACGAGTCAGCACGCCACACGGTACGTTAACGAGTCAGCACATCACACGTTACGTTAACGAGTCAGCACGCGACACGTTACGTTAACGAGTCAGCACATCACACGTTACGTTAACGAGTCAGCACGCCACACGGTACGTTAACGAGTCAGCATGCGACACATTACGTTAATGAATCAGCATGCCACACGTTACGTTAACGAGTCAGCACATCACACGTTACGTTAACGAGTCAGCACGCCACACGGTACGTTAACGAGTCAGCACATCACACGTTACGTTAACGAGTCAGCACGCCACACGGTACGTTAACGAGTCAGCACGCCACACAGTACGTTAACGAGTCAGCACATCACACGTTACGTTAACGAGTCAGCACATCACACGTTACGTTAACGAGTCAGCACGCGACACATTACGTTAATGAGTCAGCACGCCACACGTTACATTGCATGTTAAGAAATGTTTCCTTTTCCAACCTAGGACGTACATCAGCACTGATAGAACAGAGTTCTGCAGCTAATTTGTTGGATCAAACATAATGCATCTACTTGGTGTCTATCAACCTAAAATAAATGTTTTATCCATAAATAAGAGTATTGAAGTACATGGCCTCTGGCCTCCAGTCGCCCAGATAAGATCCATCGTGCAGTTCTCCTGCTGTTTTTGAATTATCATGCTGCCAGTCAGGAATCCCGGCTCCCAGTTGGTCCTCCTAACGTGCCACTGTTCCCATGTGGTGTTTTGAAATGGGCTTGGGTTCCCTGTGGGCAGCCGTAAAGTGAAACTGTGGCCGCTGCCCTCATCAGTCAAGCGTCTGCTTGCATCTGCAAACATCCTACACTTCCTCTGAGGAGACCAGCTGAGGGTCAGTTAGATGGGAAATGGTGTGAAGAGAAACTCTTGGACAACAACCATTTTTACAGCCTTTGTGACAGCTTGACTGTTGATGGGGATCGATGGCCACTGCAGCCGGAGGCTGATAGTGAAGAGCTCTGAGGCCGAGAGGAGGCATCATCACATCAGAGGTGTTCAGAATATTCTCTATTATCTGCTTGTGCTTTATTTGAAGCAAGGACCATGAAGCAAGGACCATGAAGTAAGGACGATGAAGCAAGGATGAGCAAGCAAGGAGCATTAGGCAATGAGCATTAAACAAGGAGCGGCGGTAGGCAAGGATCTAGAAACAATCTAGAAAGCATCCCGACAGAACAGTAGTCACTGGGAGGTTTCTCCATACAACATCTTCCCTGCTGCACCACGCGCCCCTTACAGCTGCTGAGTGACTTCAGGCCCTCATGGAGGCTGTTTCATTGGACCAACTTGGCTCACACGGCAACATGCTGACGGAGCAACATGTTGACGGCAACATGCTGGTGGAGCAACATACTGATGGAGCACAATGCTGAAGGCAACATGCTGACGGAGCAATGTACTGATGGAGCACAATGCTGAAGGCAACATGTTGACGGCAACATGCTGATGGCAACATGCTGACATACAACAACATGTTGACACACAGCAACATGCTGACGGAGCAACATACTGATGGAGCACAATGCTGAAGGCAACATGCTGACGGAGCAATGTACTGATGGAGCACAATGCTGAAGGCAACATGTTGACGGCAACATGCTGATGGCAACATGCTGACATACAACAACATGTTGACACACAGCAACATGCTGACGGCAATCCTAGATATAAAACACTGGATGCCTCACTGTGCTGCCTGTGACGTTCCTACAGCGGCGCCATTTTGGAGAGGTCTTCCGCTGCTGCTAAACATGAAGATCCCAGGCTAGAAAATCCAGAAAAATATTTGTAGCTCGCTTGCTAGTCCATGTAGCAACACAAGTAATACCTCATTTTAAAGCTGAGGAAAAGCTCTATCCTGTGGAAGACTTTCCCCCCCTCCCAATACTTTTTCCAGGAGGTTTCCATGGTGCTGTAGGCACATCGTGTTATCAGGCGCTGATAGGCTGTGCAGCATCTAGTGTTTCTATCTATGATGGCAACATGCTGACTGCGGAGGACAGACGGTGGCGAGTCCTGTTTCACATCCTGACTGTCATCCTGAATCCGCCGCAGAACGGCCTCCCTGACAGAACGCCCACAAGTAATGCGGGTTGCTAATGAGAATAATTAAGTTAAATGGGCCGGGGAAACATGCAATGCTTTTCTAATGAGTTCCCAAACGGCGGAGCAGCGAGACGTAAGAGTAAATAACTATAATCAGGAAAAACCTGACTTTTACCTGCTTTTCAAACGCAGACGATGAAAGAAATAGTTTGTTAGCAACAAAAAAGGATTAACCGAACCCTGACAATGACCTTCACTCTGACTTTTACCTTGACCCTGATCCTGACCCTGACCTTGACCTTGACCTTGACCTTGACATTAATGTTGCCCTGACCCTATACTGATAATTTGATGCCAAACAGTCAATGATCAGCTGAGATGAGCTGAGGAGAAGTTGCGGCTCGGGGTCAGCAGAAGGACGTTCGAGCACCAGAATAAATGTTTAATGCCGATTTGATTGATTGATTGTCAGAATAGGTGTGTTTGGAACAAGTCCTGCCATGGAAGGCTGGGCCGGCAGCAGGAACACAGCGCGTTCAGTGGGGACCATTAGGAAACAAGCTCCAGACATTTCAAACTGATCACGGTTGTTTTGTTAGTTGCTGTGGATTTATTCTGCTCTGGTTTATAAAAGTCTACACATTGCTAATGTACTGTGAAAGCAACATTCACTTGTTTTTTCTGGGATTATTGTTCAGCTTTAGTTGAAGTTTCTGTGTTGAGGTGAATTTCTGTCAGATGGTGTTGTTCTGCTGCTCCCACTGCCAGACTACTGTATCCCGTTAATCTGCAGCACATTGGCACAATTTGACGACAATACCAGAAATAGAAATAGAAAATTGTTGCCGTTTTGCTCAGCGTATAAACATGTGGTGGAATGACGTGTCTGGGTGTGTTTTAAGCAAAGCAATCTATCATATTTACAGCAGTTCCCCCTCTGCCATAGTAAACCTTTATTTAGTTGAGATGCTGGGAGACTTCTGCAGTGGAAAACCCCCAAATTCTGCATCCTTATGATTAGCTGATTTTCTGCAGCTCACTTGCTATAAAAACAGTGTTGGTTCTATGTGGACTGCAGGCGATGAAAGAAGTCCACTCCTGAAGTCATTTATTGGCATTTATAGTTTTCAGATGTGTTTTTCTCAGGTGTCATGTTACAACAGTTGTAAAGCAGCTTAAGCTGCAGAAACAGATTGATGCTGATCTGCTTGGTTTCTGGTTGGTGATCAATCTAAAGCTCTGTCTGTAAATCCCCACTGGAGTTGACAAAACACTAAAACGTAGTTTTCACAGCATTTAGAAATAATTCACAGAAACACTGTAGATAAACATGGGTCAGGGAGCATTATGGTGGCGTTCTGTAAATCAAACAGATGTTTAGGAGCCGCTGACTGAGAGAATCAGCCTATAGGACCTAAACCATGGAAAATCACTTCTGTCAGAATTGAATTCTGTATCTGACTTTCTTTTGATTAATTAAAACAAAAATATATTATTTTTCTTCAAAAGTTATTTGGTTTCCATAGAAACAAGCTACCATGATTTATGCCATATTTTGGCTCTTGTGTAACTAGAAACAGTCACAAGCAATACGAAACTACACACATAATTGGAAAGTACAACTCTTGTGCTTTTCAGACAGGTTACTTTTTGTCAGGATATATTTTACCCTGAAAATATTAGTTTTGTTAAATGAAGCTTGGCTCTACTCTGTAAAAATGAAACAAGGCCATTTTCACAACAGTCTTGTGATAATTTCACCTGTCTTCAATAAATCCTAGTACCATTGACCTTGCACAGTTTATCAAGAAAAGAGCAGCATGACACTGGTAGTGAGTATTAGTGATTCAATCATGATCATCAATACAGACGAATGAGTGAACCTGCTGATTGGGGTCCAGACTGGTGGTTTTGTTTTCAAACTGTGCACGGTGGAAGAGTGGTTAGTGCTCTTGCCTCACAGCAAGAAGGATGTGGGTTCCAATCTGGCCCGATCTCTTTCTGTGTAGAGTTTGCATGTTCTCCCTTGGTATGTGTGGGTTCCCTCTGGGTACTACGATTTCCTCCTGCATTCCCCAAAACGTGCACTTGGGGCTCCCTGAGCAACCCCCCTGGTGCTGCTCTGTGTGGCTGCTACCGATGGGTCAATTCAGAGAGGAATTTCCCCTCTGGGGATTAATAGTATAAAAAATAACTAATCTCAACACTTGTTTAAATGTTGGTTCAACCTCTGCTTTGTTATGACGGAGGCCATTGATCAGAATCACTTCATTGTGTTATCTATCGGACTCCGTGTGTTTTATTTGGTTCCATTGTTGAAAAGCTGAGCTCCACGGCCACCGGGTCGTTGCTTCCTGCGATTGACTCCAGCCTGTTGCTTTTACCTGCTCACACAATGACTTTTCTCTAATGCTTTGACCCCGAGACTCCAGGAATTTCAGAGTGAGCTGGTGATGGAAGAACGTTCTGAAGACTGAACTGTGGAAAGAAACAGCTGCATCCTCATGGTTCTCAGCAACAACTGAGGTCCTGTCTGTGGACACATCGGCCCCAGCTTCTTTAACTTCAGCAATCAGCTGTGAATGTGTGAAATTATCAGTGAGAATGAAGCAGGCTGTGGCTGCAGGAGCAGCACTGCTCAGCAGTCCTGTTCTGGAGGAACCAATGAAGCTGGAAGTACATGGTGGAAACCTTCCAGATGGAGCTGAAGAACCTGGAGGAAACCTGCCAGATGGAGGTGAAGAACCTGGAGGAAACCTGCCAGATGGAGGTGAAGAACCTGGAGGAAACCTGCCAGATGGAGCTGAAGAACCTGGAGGAAACCTGCCAGATGGAGCTGAAGAACCTGGTGGAAACCTTCCAGATGGAGCTGAAGAACCTGGTGGAAACCTTCCAGATGGAGCTGAAGAACCTGGTGGAAACCTTCCAGATGGAGCTGAAGAACCTGGAGGAAACCTGCCAGATGGAGCTGAAGAACCTGGTGGAAACCTTCCAGATGGAGGTGAAGAACCTGGAGGAAACCTTCCTGATGGAGGTGAAGAACCTGGTGGAAACCTTCCAGATGGAGCTGAAGAACCTGGAGGAAACCTTCCAGATGGAGGTGAAGAACCTGGTGGAAACCTTCCAGATGGAGCTGAAGAACCTGGTGGAAACCTTCCAGATGGAGCTGAAGAACCTGGAGGAAACCTGCCAGATGGAGGTGAAGAACCTGGAGGAAACCTGCCAGATGGAGGTGAAGAACCTGGAGGAAACCTGCCAGATGGAGCTGAAGAACCTGGTGGAAACCTTCCAGATGGAGGTGAAGAACCTGGTGGAAACCTTCCAGATGGAGGTGAAGAACCTGGTGGAAACCTTCCAGATGGATCTGAAGAACCTGGTGGAAACCTTCCAGATGGAGGTGAAGAACCTGGAGGAAACCTGCCAGATGGAGGTGAAGAACCTGGTGGAAACCTGCCAGATGGAGGTGAAGAACCTGGAGGAAACCTTCCAGATGGAGGTGAAGAACCTGGAGGAAACCTTCCTGATGGAGGTGAAGAACCTGGTGGAAACCTTCCAGATGGAGCTGAAGAACCTGGAGGAAACCTTCCAGATGGAGGTGAAGAACCTGGAGGAAGCCTGCCAGATGGAGGTGAAGAACCTGGAGGAAACCTGCCAGATGGAGGTGAAGCACCTGGAGGAAACCTGCCTGATGGAGGTGAAGAACCTGGAGGAAACCTTCCAGATGGATCTGAAGAACCTGGTGGAAACCTTCCTGATGGAGGTGAAGAACCCACTAACCCACCGATCATCTGTCCTTCTAACAAGTCAACAACTGAATATTTGACCGACAGTTTGTTTCAGAGCAGTTTTCCACCTCCTGCTGTATGAATGTCTAAAGCATCGTCTCAACAGGGAGCTTTTTGTTTGTTGGGAATGTTTTGATGGCAATTTTGATAAAAAGTTCAAGGTGGTGAAAGCTGAGAGGACGTTTTTACACATTTTGCCACCTAAACAAGCTCAGCTTCATTTGAATTGGATCGTTGCTTTAAAGAGCTTGGTTCGCTCTTATTTAATGATGTCAAGCTGTTATTGTGAGGAACCATATTGCTGGATGGAATCAAAACAAACACTTGGCAACAAGACTTGATTAAATCAGTCCTGCAATATGTTCAGTAGGTTTCTACGAACATACTTCAAATGCTGCTGGTGTGCTCAATGGCGACGAGCTGAACTCTGTAACTCAGCATTGGACTGTCAGATGGTGAAAAGAATTGAACTTGTTCAATCTTAGTTAATTTGATCAAACTGTGACAAGCAGTGACAATATTCACGTGTTGACATCAGACGTGCAAAATAAACAGGATGCAACCCAAAATACTCTCTAAACTACTGTTGCTGCATTTTCTTCAAGATGTAAGCTATTAGAACAAGACCTCCGAGTAACTTACAGAATCATTTTCTAATTTCTTTGTACCACTAGCCCATGACAACAATCTGCAGCTTCATGTGCATGCGCGCGCGTGTGTGCGTGTGCGTGCGTGTGCGTGTGCGTGTGTGTGTGTGTGTGTGTGTGTGTGTGTGTGTGTGTGTGTGTGTGTGTGTGTGTGTGTGTGTGTGTGTGTGTGTGCGTGCGTGTGTGTGTGCGTGCGTGCGTGCGTGCGTGCGTGCGTGCGTGCGTGCGTGCGTGCGTGCGTGCGTGCGTGCGTGCGTGCGTGCGTGCGTGTGTGTGTGTGTGTGTGCATGCGGAGCAGCAGCAGTCAGCAAGCAGCAGTGCAAGCTGTAGACTTTCAAGGATAAATGTCACCACAAGGTGAATCAAAGCACCACAGTTTGTTTTGGCTGAGGGCAGGTTGATGTGTACTACTGCCATGTGAAGCCAAGTGCAGAGCTCTGGGAGCCACATGTGGAGTCTGCTCAGTATTCCAGCATGATTCCACACAAGCTTTGACTTTCCTTAAATGAATTTTCAACAAATGTGATGAAGTGGCTTCATCGCCAAGTGTCATTTCAGTCGTAATCCATTACATCTGCACACTTCAGGCTGCTCTTGACCATGATTCATGCTTCTTGTACCAAGTTAGTGATGAGCAGGTGTATGTATCAGGCAAATGTATTCATGAAGGTTTTGTTACTGCATTACAACACAGTGAGCTCAGAGGAACACACGGTTATGATTGCAAGATGAAGGTTTATGGTTCTAGACAATCTGAAATGATTTTGGTTATTACTGATTAGTGTGAACCTAAAATGGTGGGGAAAGTCTGCAGGACTGATTTCTTTCACCTTGAAGCGTGGCAGCTTGCCAGGTGCTGCAGCAGGAATCCAATCACCCACCACCAGTGCACAAATATTCCAACCACATGAGTCAGTAGCATCTCCAGGCTAGTTTTCTATTGAAGCTGCTGCAGGTTTAGACTACTGAAGGACTCTGACTGCGCAGAGCTGCTTTCCTTTCTCACTTTCACTGTTTCACGTTGTCTCATCATTCAGTTTCCTTCCCTGGTCTCACAGGGTCACCAGCCTCCAGACGACCAGTGATGTTCCATAGTAACGCTTTACTCTCATAGCACCACTTTTTTCAGAAACCAGTATTCTAACGTGTTACAATTTTCAAACCAGTAATGAAATTATAGTTACTGATCCAGGTAACTGTGTGTTAATATTGTAGTGTCCCGCAGAACGATGGAGAGGAAGACGAGTTTCTGTCTGTGAAGATGATTTTTACTCAACAGAACCAAGTCACTGGTTCATCCTCCTCTAACCACACACACACACACACACACACACACACACACACACACACACACACACACACACACACACCGGTAGTCTCTGCATGCTGACTTGACTTGCCCCCTTCTCCACTCTCAGCCAATCACAGGCCAGCTCTCCAACGGTGAGTTCAGGAAACACAAAGAATCAGAACCGACCAACATCATTAAACCTGAACATTGAACGACTGCAGAGACGGTATTCTGTTGTTGTTTTCTTTCGTCAAAAGATATATTGGCAGGAAGTCCTACCCCTTTTGGGCAAAGCCAGTTGTCGTTTCTCTGTTGAGACGTGGGGGGTCTGGTCGGCAGCCACTGAAAGTGATTAATAAAGTAACTTTTAATCTAAAACAAGTCCTGTAACCTGTAAATTCTGTTTCTTTACTGCCAATGTGCTTTGTTTTGGAGGGAACATAACTGGAAGACATTCAGCAAGAAGTGTCGCTGTTCTCTGAGCGGCTGGATGGTAACTGGTGGAAAGTTTGGACGTCGCTGGTTGAGGTTTGCTTCTGTAACACTTTAGATTGAAGTTTCAGTTCAGTAATGAAAATAAGACTGGATTTGAAGCTTTAAAAGCTTTTGCCTTTTGGCCATTTGTATTCGAGACTACGGTCTTTATGGATGAGCGTAGTCTAGTGTTTTAGGAGTTGCAACAACAGAATTATCATTTCATTTATTTTATTTGTAACTGTGAGAAGTATGTATCAGTCAGTTTGTCTGGGTACAGGCAAAGTGAAGTCAGAAGAGAAACGCAATATAAAAAAAAAATCACATTTACAACTGACTGCAATTTAAAGTCATAAATTAACAGCAAGGTATGTGTTTGTACTTGAGTACGAGGAACTAAAGTTCACGCATCCGCAGTGAGACGTTGATCTCATCAGAAAAGCACTCTGGATCATGTATATGTTGATAAAAAAGTCTTAATGTTAAGAACTCTCCACCAATAAGTGCTTGTTTATGAGTCTCAGTGCAGTGGAAACTAGACCTGAAGACAGAAACCAGGTCAAGTGGATGTAAGTGGAGTCAGTTTTCACTGTTGGTGTAATATTTCTCTTCCTCTCTCTATTCAGAACACATTGATGTGTGACACACGTCTGGCCTTGGCCGAAGGACCTCCAGCTGCTGTTGGTTAGTGATGAATGTACAGGACCAGCAGGAGGCTAGTTTCACAACAATATATGCTGATGCGAGGTCACACTCTGTAATATATTCTAGCATTTACTCCATTACTTCCATCCTTTCTTTTGGAAATGATGAGCCTGGCCTGTGTGTGAAGCTGTCCACCTCCTGAATGAGGCCTTGTTATTTTCACAATGGATGAATCTCTACCTTTGATTCCAGAGTCACCCCTGAGCGACCCGACCTTTGGCCCCGCTAGTAAATCCACCACTTGCTTAGGTACTGAGGCGCCATGCTCCTGTGGGAGTGTAGCGCTGGCTTTAATAGCTTATCCTCGTCTTTGTGCAGACCTTCGTGGCGTTGCAATCAGGGCTTCATATAACTCAGTGCGCCGGTCATTATCATGGAGTCTCTGTGGCTCCGGGGCATCGGAGCAGAAATGTCATGAAGAACAGGAGCAGTGGGCTTCAGGGCTTCATCTCAATATGGACACATTGTTGGTGAGTGTGAAAAAAAAAAGAGTCACAAATTGGTCTGTGACATGTTTGTTGGTGGATAAACTATCTTTACCTTTTCCTGTGGCCTGTGGCCCTGCAGCATCGCCCTGCTGCGTAACCCTGCAGCGTCGCCCTGCTGCGTAACCCTGCAGCGTCGCCCTGCAGCGTCGCCCTGCAGCATCGCCCTGCTGCGTAACCCTGCAGCGTCGCCCTGCAGCGTCGCCCTGCAGCGTCGCCCTGCTGCGTAACCCTGCTGCGTAACCCTGCTGCGTCGCCCTGCAGCGTCGCCCTGCAGCGTCGCCCTGCAGCGTCGCCCTGAAGCGTCACCGACACACACTGGCTGTGATACTTCCTCCTCTCCTCGCCTCGCCTCGCCTCTCCTCTCCTCTCCTCTCCTCTCCTCTCCTCTCCTCGCCTCGCCTCGCCTCGCCTCGCCTCGCCTCTCCTCTCCTCCTATTCTAGCTCTCCTATTCTCATCTCCTATTCTCCTCCTTTCTTCTTCTCCTCCTCTCCTCCTATTCTTATCTCCTCCTCTCCAGTCTTCATACTCTCACCCTCCTCTCCTCATCCTCCTCTTCTCCTTTCCTCCTCTCCTCCTCTCCTCCTTCAGCAGACTAGTGAAGATTGACTGACATGGGGAGGGAAGGTGGCTGGACAAGAGAAGGTTTGTTGTTCTTCAGCAGGAGTTGATCAGGTGATCACCTCTGAGAAGTAGAGGAAGTGATGATGGATCAGGGTCAGACACACACACACACACACACACACACACACACACACACACACACACACACACACACACACACACACACACACACACACACACACACACACACACACACACACACACACACACACACACACACACACACACACAGCTGGTTTCCAGGTAGAGGCTCTAAACGTCTGTCCCACATATCGGTTCCCATGTTGCTCCTGTAAGAGGATCAATTGCTCCTAGGAACCAATAACGCTCCGAGCTGTTGTGATGTCGGATCAGAAGTGTTTGGTTAGAAAGTGAAAAGTGAGGCTTCTTGAAGCTGCTGCAGACCTACATTCCATCATCCTAAGAAATCACAAAAGAATCAAAGATCATACAATTGAATCCAGCCTTCAATTCTTCCTTCATTGAGGTCAAAGACATAAAAAGCATAAATCTTAATGTGCATTTGCACCAAAACCAAGATGTGGTATTGTCTGGACTAACCTCCGGCCTCGTGGTGTCGTATGAAAGGATGAGGCTTCAGTAATCCTCACCACTGCAATGTTTTTTGTCTTTGAGTATGTCAGCCTGGCTAAAGCTGCACAAGTCAGGGAGGCAGTTTGTTGATGAATGTAAAAACTTCCACCAATCACTTCATTAGTTGCTTTCTTCCGTTGGAGTCATTGCTAGGTTGCCAGGTTCATAGCAGAGTGACACTAGATGGCAGCAATGCACATTAATACCAGTCTTTCCAGTCTGTGGAAAAACTATAAACCTGCACCTCATTTATTTATGTGAACAAAGAGCCTGGAGGGAAACAGTGGAGCTGGAGGGAAACAGTGGAGCTGGAGGGAAACAGTGGCGGTGGAGGGAAACAGTGGCGGTGGAAGGAAACAGTGGAGCTGGAGGGAAACAGTGGAGCTGGAGGGAAACAGTGGAGCTGGAGGGAAACAGTGGAGCTGGAGGGAAACAGTGGAGCTGGAGGGAAACAGTGGAGCTAGAGGGAAACAGTGGCGCTGGAGGGAAACAGTGGAGCTGGAGGGAAACAGTGGCGGTGGAAGGAAACAGTGGAGCTGGAGGGAAACAGTGGAGCTGGAGGGAAACAGTGGCGCTGGAGGGAAACAGTGGAGCTGGAGGGAAACAGTGGCGCTGGAGGGAAACAGTGGCGGTCGAAGGAAACAGTGGCGCTGGAGGGAAACAGTGGCGGTCGAAGGAAACAGTGGAGCTGGAGGGAAGCAGTGGAGCTGGAGGGAAACAGTGGAGCTAGAGGGAAACAGTGGAGCTGGAGGGAAACAGTGGAGCTAGAGGGAAACAGTGGCGCTGGAGGGAAACAGTGGAGCTGGAGGGAAACAGTGGCGGTGGAGGGAAACAGTGGCGGTGGAAGGAAACAGTGGAGCTGGAGGGAAACAGTGGAGCTGGAGGGAAACAGTGGAGCTGGAGGGAAACAGTGGAGCTGGAGGGAAACAGTGGAGCTGGAGGGAAACAGTGGAGCTAGAGGGAAACAGTGGCGCTGGAGGGAAACAGTGGAGCTGGAGGGAAACAGTGGCGGTGGAAGGAAACATTGGAGCTGGAGGGAAACAGTGGAGCTGGAGGGAAACAGTGGCGCTGGAGGGAAACAGTGGAGCTGGAGGGAAACAGTGGCGCTGGAGGGAAACAGTGGCGGTCGAAGGAAACAGTGGCGCTGGAGGGAAACAGTGGCGCTGGAGGGAAACAGTGGCGCTGGAGGGAAACAGTGGCGCTGGAGGGAAACAGTGGCGGTGGAGGGAAACAGTGGAGCTGGAGGGAAACAGTGGAGCTGGAGGGAAACAGAGGAGTTGGAGGGAAACAGTGGCGCTGGAGGGAAACAGTGGAGCTGGAGGGAAACAGAGGAGTTGGAGGGAAACAGTGGCGCTGGAGGGAAACAGTGGAGCTGGAGGGAAACAGTGGAGTTGGAGGATGACGGTGGAGCTGGAGAGAATTAGTGGAGCTGGATGGAAACAGTGGCGCTGGAGGGACATAGTGGCGCTGGAAGGAAACAGTGGAGTTGGAGGGAAATAGTCATGGTCAGGTCTGTTTCTGTTAGCTGTCATGGCCTGTTTCTGTTAGCTGTCATGGCCTGTTTCTGTTAGCTGTCATGGCCTGTTTCTGTTTGCTGTCATGGCCTGTTTCTGTTTGCTGTCATGGTCAGGTCTGTTTCTGTTGGCTGTCATGGCTTGTTTCTGTTGGCTGTCATGGCCTGTTTCTGTTAGCTGTCATGGTCTGTTTCTGTTAGCTGTCATGGCCTGTTTCTGTTGGCTGTCATGGCCTGTTTCTGTTAGCTGTCATGGCCTGTTTCTGTTTGCTGTCATGGTCAGGTCTGTTTCTGTTGGCTGTCATGGCTTGTTTCTGTTGGCTGTCATGGCCTGTTTCTGTTAGCTGTCATGGCTTGTTTCTGTTGGCTGTCATGGCCTGTTTCTGTTAGCTGTCATGGCTTGTTTCTGTTGGCTGTCATGGCCTGCTTCTGTTAGCTGTCATGGCCAGGCCTGTTTCTGTTAGCTGTCATGGCCTGTTTCTGTTGGCTGTCAATGGTCTGTTTCTGTTGGCTGTCATGGCCTGTTTCTGTTAGCTGTCATGGCCAGGCCTGTTTCTGTTGGCTGTCATGGTCTGTTTCTGTTGGCTGTCATGGCCTGTTTCTGTTGGCTGTCATGGCCTGTTTCTGTTAGCTGTCATGGCCTGTTTCTGTTAGCTGTCATGGCCTGTTTCTGTTGGCTGTCATGGCCTGTTTCTGTTGGCTGTCATGGCCTGTTTCTGTTAGCTGTCATGGCCAGGCCTGTTTCTGTTGGCTGTCATGGTCTGTTTCTGTTAGCTGTCATGGTCAGGTCTGTTTCTGTTGGCTGTCATGGTCAGGTCTGTTTCTGTTGGCTGTCATGGCTTGTTTCTGTTGGCTGTCATGGCCTGTTTCTGTTAGCTGTCATGGCTTGTTTCTGTTGGCTGTCATGGCCTGTTTCTGTTTGCTGTCATGGCCAGGCCTGTTTCTGTTAGCTGTCATGGCCTGTTTCTGTTGGCTGTCATGGTCTGTTTCTGTTGGCTGTCATGGCCTGTTTCTGTTAGCTGTCATGGCCAGGCCTGTTTCTGTTGGCTTTCATGGTCTGTTTCTGTTGGCTGTCATGGCCTGTTTCTGTTAGCTGTCATGGCCTGTTTCTGTTAGCTGTCATGGCCTGTTTCTGTTAGCTGTCATGGCCTGTTTCTGTTGGCTGTCATGGCCTGTTTCTGTTGGCTGTCATGGCCTGTTTCTTTTAGCTGTCATGGCCAGGCCTGTTTCTGTTGGCTGTCATGGTCTGTTTCTGTTGGCTGTCATGGCCTGTTTCTGTTAGCTGTCATGGTCAGGTCTGTTTCTGTTAGCTGTCATGGCCTGTTTCTGTTAGCTGTCATGGCCTGTTTCTGTTGGCTGTCATGGCCTGTTTCTGTTGGCTGTCATGGCCTGTTTCTGTTGGCTGTCATGGCCTGTTTCTGTTAGCTGTCATGGCCAGGCCTGTTTCTGTTGGCTGTCATGGTCTGTTTCTGTTAGCTGTCATGGTCAGGTCTGTTTCTGTTGGCTGTCATGGTCAGGTCTGTTTCTGTTGGCTGTCATGGCTTGTTTCTGTTGGCTGTCATGGCCTGTTTCTGTTAGCTGTCATGGCTTGTTTCTGTTGGCTGTCATGGCCTGTTTCTGTTTGCTGTCATGGCCAGGCCTGTTTCTGTTAGCTGTCATGGCCTGTTTCTGTTGGCTGTCATGGTCTGTTTCTGTTGGCTGTCATGGCCTGTTTCTGTTAGCTGTCATGGCCAGGCCTGTTTCTGTTGGCTTTCATGGTCTGTTTCTGTTGGCTGTCATGGCCTGTTTCTGTTAGCTGTCATGGCCTGTTTCTGTTAGCTGTCATGGCCTGTTTCTGTTAGCTGTCATGGCCTGTTTCTGTTGGCTGTCATGGCCTGTTTCTGTTGGCTGTCATGGCCTGTTTCTTTTAGCTGTCATGGCCAGGCCTGTTTCTGTTGGCTGTCATGGTCTGTTTCTGTTGGCTGTCATGGCCTGTTTCTGTTAGCTGTCATGGTCAGGTCTGTTTCTGTTAGCTGTCATGGCCTGTTTCTGTTAGCTGTCATGGCCTGTTTCTGTTGGCTGTCATGGCCTGTTTCTGTTGGCTGTCATGGCCTGTTTCTGTTGGCTGTCATGGCCTGTTTCTGTTAGCTACCATGGCCTGTTTCTGTTAGCTGTCATGGTCAGGTCTGTTTCTGTTAGCTGTCATGGCCTGTTTCTGTTAGCTGTCATGGCCTGTTTCTGTTAGCTGTCATGACCTGTTTCTGTTAGCTGTCATGGCCTGTTTCTGTTGGCTGTCATGGCCTGTTTCTGCTGACTGCTGCATGTTGCTGACTCCTGCATGTTGCTGACTCCTGCATGTTGCTGACTGCTGCATATTTCTGTCTCTTGCGTGTTGCAGCATGTTGCTGCCTGCTAAATGTTGCTGCCTCCCACATGTTGCTGCCAGTTGCTTCCCGCTTCTGCCTGCTGCATTTGTTGGCCTTCTGTATGTTGCTGCACGTTTATGCCCCCTACCTGTTTCTGCCTGTTGCATATTCCTGCATGTTTCTGCTTCTTGCATGTTGCCACCTGCTGCATGTTGCTGCCATCTGCATGCTGCTGCCTCCCGCATGTTGCTACATGTTGCTGCCTCCCACATTTCGCTGCATATTGCTTATTGCTGACTCCTGCATGTTGCTGATGGTTTATGATTGTTGCTACCTCCCATACGTATGTTGCTGCTGGCTGCATGTTGCTCTCTTCCGCATGCCCCTGCATGTTGCTGCCTCCTGCATTTTGCTTCATGTTGCTGAATGTTGCCTCTTGCATGTTGCTGCCTCAGCCATGTGAGAACCTGGGAGTCATTCCAACTCTGCCAAACTCCCTGTTTTAACAACACTTCAGGAATCTGAGGTCAGTCTCCAGGAGACCAGATAAAATACGGCAGGCAGCTCCGTTTGAAAAAGCCGTAATAAATCTGACGAATGCTGACCGGCAGGCAGAATAAACACAGCATGTCTATTAACTTAAACTTGCTCCCCACGACCATGTGAAATAAAGTCTTGTATCAAGCAGCAAAGTTCGCCTACAAAACTTTCTGAGGAGTCACGTGTGTTTGTTTGGCCTGAAGGGAGGATGCAGATTTATTTCTGAAGCTTTGGTTCAATTCCCTGGAGGCACAATTCATCCCGCCCACTTTTTATGGCTTCAATAAAGAAGGATGTTGTTTCCCTTCCTCTGCAGCTCCGATTGGGTCAACAGCCCAGAGGGCCTTGGCCTGGTTCTGTCTGGTTCTGCCAGAATCTGGCTTGTTCTGTCTGGTTCTGTCTGGTTCTGCCAGAATCTGGCTTGTTCTGTCTTGGTTCTGTCTGGTTCTGCCAGAATCTGGCTTGTTCTGTCTGGTTCTGTCTGGTTCTGCCAGAATCTGGCTTGTTCTGTCTTGGTTCTGTCTGGTTCTGCCAGAATCTGGCTTGTTCTGTCTGGTTCTGTCTGGTTCTGCCAGAATCTGGCTTGTTCTGTCTGGTTCTTCCTGCTGCTGCCTATCACAAAGATATTTTTCCTAAATAGTTGCTAAAGGTCAAGTGTCAATATTCATATAGAAATATAAATGTTAATCTGCTGGTACCTGTGAGTCAGAGAGTCAGAGTCAGAGAGTCAGAGACCTGGAGAGTCGGAGAGCCAGTGAGTCAAAGAGCCAGAGAGTCAAGGACCTGTTTCTGCTGTGAGACAACTGAGTCATCCAACTGCAGGAATCTCTGAGGTCACATGGTTTAATCTGAACTAGACTAAAGGGAAAGCTTCGGTTTTGTTCTTCTTGAGGCTGTATTTCAAACTCTAGTTGACCTTTAACTTCTGAGTGCATGTCCGGCCCTTAGATCAGCCTAGATGTTTGAGGCGAGAGCCACAGAAGAGTCCAGCTGAAGCTCCATAGTCATTCTACGCCACAGAAGAATGATTGACGGAGACTGGGACCAAATCAGGACATCATTTTGCCACATTTGTACAAAATCAAGAAATGAACGACAAGGTTTTCATCTGGATTCAAGTCTCTGCTGAAAGGGTTTGTAGTCCAGGTGTCTCGACATTCAGAATTTTGACAAATGAGTCCAGAGGGTCACTTGTTCTGTTGGAAATGTGCAGACACTGAATTCAGTCATTTCTAAGTACAGAATCAATTATGGAACCATGTGTCCATTGAACATCAATCTGCAGTTTCTCTCTGGGTGTTGGAGCCAACGGAACATTCTAGGTTGCTGTGTGACCTGGGTTTGTTCTTCAGGCAGCTGGAGGCTGGGTCAGAGTGTGATGAAGCCTCCAGCTGAACACTTCACAAGTTCTGGATCAGCTCCTCAATCAGTCGGTGCTTTAATGGTCCAGCTACCTTGTGTGTGGTGTGTGTGTGGTGTGTGTGTGTGTGTGTGTGTGGGGGGGGGGGGTCAGAAGTGGAGTATGGGGTGGTTGTTCATGTTCTCAGTCCTAGAGGAGCAGGTGGCGTGTCTACAATCAACACAAGGTGCTCAGGTTGAGCAGCTCATCCTATATGGAACATCAATGATCTGCTGTGTCTCCCAGTACAGTGTCCAGAGCATGGAGGACATACCAAGAGACAGGCCAGGACACCAGGAGACAGGCCAGGACACCAGGAGACAGGCCAGGACACCAGGAGACAGGCCAGGACGCCAGGAGATGTTTTACCATTGCAACATCCTCCAGCGTGAGCCGTGGAAAATGTTCTGCTGCAGCAATTTCCTCCAGCATGAGGGGTTATTGTTAGGCTTCGGTAGCCCTAGCCCTTACCTCAGTTGAAGGTATTTTCCTAGAACATATGAAACACAAACAAAGGAGTGGTTTCATCAACTTTATGGAGGACTTAAATGTTTGGAGCTGCTTTTATTGGTTTTCAGAAAGGGAACTGGATGAGATGATCGATACTCTCCAGGAAGCGAAGGGTGGTGTCACGTGACTAGAATCCAGAGGAACATTTGGAGCAGAACACCAATCTTGACCAGAGCAACTTTCTGCACTAGAGCAACTTCCTGCACCTGAGCAACTTTCTGCAACAGAGCAACTTTCTGTAACAGAGCAACATTCTGAACGAGAGAAACTCTTCTACACCAGAGCAACATTCTGCACCTGAGCAACTTTCTGCACGAGTGCAACTTTCTGCACCTGAGCAACTTTCTGTGCCTGAGCAACATTCTGCACCTGAGCAACTTTCTGCACGAGTGCAACTTTCTGCACCTGAGCAACTTTCTGTGCCTGAGCAACATTCTGCACCTGAGCAACTTTCTGCAACAGAGCAACTTTCTGTAACAGAGCAACATTCTGAAGGAGAGAAACTCTCCTACACCAGAGCAACATTCTGCACCTGAGCAACTTTCTGCACGAGTGCAACTTTCTGCACCTGAACAACTTTCTGCATGAGTGCAACTTTCTGCACCTGAGCAACTTTCTGTGCCTGAGCAACATTCTGCACCTGAGCAACTTTCTGCAACAGAGCAACTTTCTGTAACAGAGCAACATTCTGAAGGAGAGAAACTCTCCTACACCAGAGCAACATTCTGCACCTGAGCAACTTTCTGCAACAGAGCAACTTTCTGTAACAGAGCAGCATTCTGAACGAGAGAAACTCTTCTACACCAGAGCAACATTCTGCACCTGAGCAACTTTCTGCACGAGTGCAACTTTCTGCACCTGAGCAACTTTCTGTGCCTGAGCAACATTCTGCACCTGAGCAACTTTCTGCAACAGAGCAACTTTCTGTAACAGAGCAACATTCTGAAGGAGAGAAACTCTCCTACACCAGAGCAACATTCTGCACCTGAGCAACTTTCTGCACGAGTGCAACTTTCTGCACCTGAGCAACTTTCTACACGAGTGCAACTTTCTGCACCTGAACAACTTTCTGCGCGAGTGCAACTTTCTGGAACAGAGCAACACTCTGAACGAGAGAAACTCTCCTACACCTGAGCAACATTCGGCACCTGAGCAACATTCTGCACCTGAGCAACTTTCTGCACCTGAGCAACTTTCTGCACGAGTGCAACTTTCTGCACCTGAGCAACTTTCTGCACCTGAGCAACTTTCTGCAACAGAGCAACTTTCTGTAACAGAGCAACATTCTGAACGAGAGAAACTCTCCTACACCAGAGCAACATTCTGCACCTGAGCAACTTTCTGCACGAGTGCAACATTCTGCACCTGAGCAACTTTCTGCACCTGAGCAACATTCTGCACCTGAGCAACTTTCTGCAACAGAGCAACTTTCTGTAACAGAGCAACATTCTGAAGGAGAGAAACTCTCCTACACCAGAGCAACATTCTGCACCTGAGCAACTTTCTGCACGAGTGCAACTTTCTGCACTTGAGCAACTTTCTGCATGAATGCAACTTTCTGCACCTGAGCAACTTTCTGCAACAGAGCAACTTTCTGCAACAGGGCAACATTCCACATTCAGGGATCCAGTCAAAAGTCTTCAGGCTGTGAAAAAAGCACAAACCTCCTTCCTTATTTAAAATTCAGTTATGAAGTTGCTCTTGCAATCGATAGCAGATGTCCAGTGATTCCTACCATATGTGAGAAGTTTTAGTAAAAATTGTACCACAGGATTCCAGCTTTACATTTCAGTTTCTTCATTTATAGTCAGCGAACACTATATTAGGGAAAGTAGGACTCTGCTGCAGTAGCCAGTGGAGAACCTAACATATCATATGGCAGATCTCCAGCGGTTCGATCAAACATTAAAACAATGACTGGCTATTATTCCGCTTCCTATGTCAGTTTCCATCGTTTTCACTTAATATCTTCTCAGTTTGTATCACTGTGTAGTCGAGGAACATTCAGATCAGTAGATACATTTATACATGATGTATTACACACTGAACATTCAAATAAAACCTTTATACAGACTCAAGTCTGTTTCATTTTGTCTGTTGTTTAAATACATTCCAGTTTCCAGTGAATGCAACTCATGTATTGTTACAGTTCTGTGTATCTGCTCCCTGAAACCCTGCAGGTGTTCAAATATAATCCATATTAACTGCACTTTAATGATTTTATTTCAGCACCTTCAGAAAGTTTCTGTTTGAACCATGAAATCTCTTGTCGAGCTTTAAGGGGATTATAATTGTTGCAAGATAATCACACAGTGCTTGTTGTGATTGTTAGTTGTAAACTAATAAAACCCTAACTAACTATAGTGACTTTTGGTGTCATGTGACATCCAGGAAGTGATGGCTGGTGTCATGGAGTGTTGTTGATTACTAGCTACTCCTTTTAAAAGTAACTTAGTTACTTCACAGATTACTTGTTTTTAAAAGTAACTAAGTAAAATTACAAGTTACCTTTTCGGTTACTTTCAGCAGCTGCTGACACCACCCCCCATCGTCTGAACATAAAAATTACAACCGGTTTTGCCAAAATCTTTGCTGATCTCTGCCTCCTGCACCTGCTGGTACATATTTAACCTTTGACCTTCATTCTTTTTTGTATTTATATCTGATTCATGGTTTTATTATCAGATTATTTCTATTCCTGGTATTTATTTACCCAGAGATGTACTTGTAGTCTGTTGTTGCACTATTTATATATTTATGTATTTGTACTGCATGCTCTATGCGACTTTATTTGCCCCCCTCCCTGACAAATGAAATCTTTCATTGATTGATTGACTGATTTAAAAATGGTGGGGGCTTATTGCAATGTTGAAGTTTATTGATGACAATGGTTTGTTCCAATTCTTTTGTGTTACCTGAACACACTGTTACAGCAAGTTGGCCTGTGATTGGCTGAAGGGGGCGGGTCAGGTGACTGCATGCTCTGTGTGTCACTGTGTCTGCAGACAATGGAGGAGCAGTCGGTTCTGTTTAATAATAAAGCGGCTTTGCAGACAAGAAACTCACCTTATTGCTACCTTGTTGGTACAATCGTAACACACAGTGAATTGGATAGGTACGTTTAATCTGATTACTGGTTTGGAAATAGTAACGTGTTTGATTACCCATTACTGAAAAAAGTGGTCATAGGAGAGAAACGTGTTACCGGCATCACTGGTGTCATGTGACATCCAGGATCCAGGAAGTGATGGTTGGTGTCATGTGACATTCAGTACTCCCACTCCTCCCAGTCTCCCCAGTCTCCCCACTCCTTCCACTCCTTCCAGTCCTCCCAGTCTCCCCAGTCCTCCCAGTCCTTCCAGTCCTCCCAGTCTCCCCAGTCCTCCCAGTCCTCCCACTCCTCCCAGTCTCCCCAGTCCTCCCAGTCCTCCCAGTCTCCCCAGTCCTCCCACTCCTTCCAGTCCTCCCAGTCTCCCCAGTCCTCCCAGTCCTCCCTGTCTCCCCAGTCCTCCCACTCCTCCCACTCCTTCCAGTCCTCCCACTCCTTCCAGTCCTCCCAGTCCTCCCAGTCTCCCCAGTCCTCCCACTCCTCCCAGTCTCCCCAGTCCTCCCAGTCCTCCCAGTCTCCCCACTCCTTCCGGTCCTCCCAGTCTCCCCAGTCCTTCCAGTCCTCCCAGTCTCCCCAGTCCTCCCAGTCCTCCCAGTCTCCCCACTCCTTCCAGTCTCCCCACTCCTTCCAGTCCTCCCAGTCTCCCCAGTCCTCCCAGTCCTCCCAGTCTCCCCACTCCTTCCGGTCCTCCCAGTCCTCCCAGTCCTCCCAGTCTCCCCACTCCTCCCCGTCTCCCCAGTCCTTTTCTTTTTCAGTTTTCTTGAAATGTCATTTGTTGGGTTTCTCTGTTAAAAGCTCAGACATTGGCAATGACGTGTTGTATGTGGTGCTTTATAAATAAAGTTGAATTGAATTGAATTGAATTGAAAAGAAAAGCTCCTAGACATCACTGTGTTGTAGGTGGTGCTTTATAAAGTAAGTTGAATTGGAACGTCAGCATCCAGTTGGCCTTGTGTCCGGGTTACTTCCTGTTTCCAAAATAATCTGTGTTCTTTCCTTTGGTTCTCCGTGGCTCTCTGTCCTGTTTTCTGGACAATCTTTTGAACATTGGAACAAGCTGCAGAAGAAACGATCTGGTGGAAATGAGTCCTGGTTCCCAGCTAACCGAACATCAGCCCACATCGCTCCGGCTCCTCGAAACACGATGGTCCTCCGATAGAAACATTCTGCAGCCTCACATCCCAACCAAAGATCCACGGCTCCGTGACAGGAAGTGTCTCTGAGTCCACAGGAACCAGGCGGCAGCTTCTTGTTCTGAGCTCCTGCAGGATGTTTGGAAGCTCTGTGATCCAGCATGTGCTGCTGTTGTTACAACATTCCTTCATGCCGACCTGCAAACTTCCACTCATTCAGACAGTAATTGATGATTAACATCAAAATTCAAACATTCAAATAAACATATTGGAAGCACAACTGATGCATCTTGCTCTTGGGCCCTCAGTCTGACAGGAAGAACCTCTGGAGGAAGTCGCCCACCTCTCTGGAGTCTGACCTGCATAGAACAACTTACAATCCCTCCGTTTCCTAAATGTGCTGATTTATCCTCCATGTGCTCAGACGGCTTTACATAATGTGCTATTTGACAGCCGGATGTGATACGGGAAAGAGGAAATGGGATGAAAAAAATCCATTCCAGCCCTGGACTCTGAACTTGGAAGAGCTAATTCTTTTTTTCATCTTTAAAATTGCCAGGTGTAAATCCACGCGAGCAGCTCAGAGTCCTGGACAGACTGAGGATGTAAAGAGATGGATTCTATCTCACCACTGCAGACACTCTGAGAGCTGAATCCACTTCCTGGAACACATCCCCAAAACTCCAGACAAATAAAAGCCCACAAGGATTAGTGGCAGAACTTTCACTTCTGGCTTATGTTTTAATGTCCACCTGGATTTAATGCATCCTGCAGGGAGAGACTTATATCTTTTCATTTCTTTCAAGTGCAGCTCTTTTCAATCAGAAAAGATGAGGAAGCACTTTTGCTTTGCTGTTAGATTTTTCTCAATCACAACCAAGAAGTTGATCTCCTGCCAGTCTGCTGGGCTCGGAGATGATTTCAACATAGCATAGAATCTCTGCTATAACTTTCTTCTCATTTGACATTCAATTAGTTTTATAGACATATTTATAACATGAGGAAACACCGATGAGAGTCTGAGTGAGGCTGGACGGTAGTTCATCAACCATCGACAGTGTGCTGCTGCTGTAACATCTGTTCATCCATTGGTTTTCAATTGTTGCTCTTTGAACAGAACAATATGTCACCATTCATTAGTTTTGTTATTAACAATTGAAAAATGATTAAAAAAGTTAAACTAAGTGACTTTAGAGCAAATAAACACCAAATAAAATAAAATTATACTTATTTTATTCAAACAGATTAAATATGAGAAGCAGGTATGAAAGCAAGGGTCAAATCTAATACTGGAATCTACCCAGTGATGGAAATACGACCGGCTTGTCAATTTTAGGCAAAAGTAGCAGAACAACATTTCATTTCAGTTACAGAAACAAACAAATATTTCTATGGTTTCCACAAACTTCCACCAATTTTGATCAATGTTCATGGTCTCACAACCAAACTGTCCCTGCAAACGATGCAATTAAATCAACCACAACTCTTTTCCATACTTGAATTGAAGAGTTTTATTTAAAGGAAAGCCAAACATTGGTCATGAAGCCAGTTCCAGCCGTCTGCAGCAGTTAGCTTGTTTCTGTTATTAGCTGAGCCTCTGCATGACGACAGCCTGAGAACAATATCAAACCTGGAGCTGCAGGGCGCTGTGGGCGGGGCTGGAAAGGCTGGCTGGCCAATCAGCATCTACCTCCGTCTTTTAACATCACCTTGTGAGATGCTGGCCAATCAGCATCTACCTCCGTCTTTTAACATCACCTTGTGAGAGGCTGGCCAATCAGCAACTACCTCCATCTTTTAACATCACCTTGTGAGATGCTGGCCAATCAGCATCTACCTCCGTCTTTTAACATCACCTTGTGAGATGCTGGCCAATCAGCATCTACCTCCGTCTTTTAACATCACCTTGTGAGAGGCTGGCCAATCAGCAACTACCTCCGTCTTTTAACATCACCTTGTGAGAGGCTGGCCAATCAGCAACTACCTCCGTCTTTTAACATCACCTTGTGAGATGCTGGCCAATCAGCAACTACCTCCGTCTTTTAACGATCACCAAGCCCTTGTGAGATGCATGCAGGGATCTGGAACTGGCAGAGCCTTGTGTGTATTCATGTGTTCCTCTGAGAACTAATGTCAGCAGAGATGACTTCTTTCACATTCTTTCATATTTTTCACACTTTTCACTGTTCTTTCACTGTTCTTTCACATTCTTTCATACTTTTCACTGTTCTTTCACTGTTCTTTCACACTTCTTTCACACTCTTTCACATTCTTTCATACTTTTCACACTTTTCACTGTTCTTTCACATTCTTTCATACTTTTCACTGTTCTTTCACTGTTCTTTCACACTTCTTTCACACTTTTCACTGTTCTTTCACATTCTTTCATACTTTTCACTGTTCTTTCACTGTTCTTTCACACTTCTTTCACACTTTTCACTGTTCTTTCACATTCTTTCATACTTTTCACTGTTCTTTCACTGTTCTTTCACACTTCTTTCACACTCTTTCACATTCTTTCATACTTTTCACACTTTTCACTGTTCTTTCACATTCTTTCATACTTTTCACTGTTCTTTCACTGTTCTTTCACACTTCTTTCACACTTTTCACTGTTCTTTCACATTCTTTCATACTTTTCACTGTTCTTTCACTGTTCTTTCACACTTCTTTCACACTTTTCACACTTCTTTCACACTTCTTTCACAGTTACACTTCTTGCTCAGTTCTTCCACACTTCTTTCACACTTTTCACTGTTCTTTCACTGTTCTTTCACACTTCTTTCACACTTCTTTCACACTTCTTTCACAGTTACACTTCTTGCTCAGTTCTTCCACACTTCTTTCACAGCAGAGCTGCTCCTGATCCTTTTGTTTTGACTGGTCCTGAGAATTACCTGCCAGTATTCATCAACCTCAAGATAACCTTACAAAAGAGATTTGGCCCCTCCAGGATACTGTAGGGTTCCCAGGAAGTGTTCATAAGACACTTTGGTGTATGACAACAAGTATTGGAACAGTCGATTGATCAGCCATTGGTATAAAGTCCAAAAGACCAGATAACAAGCGCCTGCTGAAAGCTGCACTTTTTTGTGAAACTTTGCACTCGTGACCTCAATGTGTCCACGTCTCGGTATATAATGGCATGGCTTTATGGTAATACAGTATTGACTCGTCTCATTCAGAATAATACATATAGAGTCAAGGTGACTATTGGCAGTGTTCAATATTGCATCCTGTGAATGGAACTTCCTCGTTCATCCTTTCAACAGACTTCCTGAGCTCGAAACCGAGCAGGAGCAGCTTTGACAGTGAGGAGGAACGCTTTGGAAATGTGGGTCAATCAGCTCACTGAGCAGCACTCTGACAGTCCAAGAAACGATTCCATTAAGAGCAGAACTCAGTAGGAGTTTGAAATGGATATACACAGAGTGCTACCAATCTGCTCCTGAAACATTCCTGGAAAAATGGCCGTGACCTTTCCTGTGAACCACATTCCTCAATATTTCTCGTCTTCATCACATTCATCACTTCTGATGGAGAACACGGTCTCGATGCTTTGAAATCTTAATTTGACACATTTCTAACTCTGCAGCTTGTAAAGTCTTTATTCACAAAGTCATCAGAAAGTGCTTCTAAATAGTAATCCCTTCAAATGAGATTCAACAAGCACATTGTCCTCACATTTATAGTTTCCAATCAAATACCTGTTCTGACCCCCAGTTTACTGAAAAAACAAGCTCTGTTTTGGGCAAAGGTTTCCAGACTACATCTATAACTCTATGACACAATAGTTTTGATCACAAGAGATTCTGCTCAAGAATCTTTCAGAAATCACCAATCATGACAACCAGAATCCAGAGGAAACAACAAAGCCCCCCAACTCCCCCTGGTCAGAGTGGCTGCTACTGATGGATCGCTCCAGTAAAGAAACCAATCAAGCATCTCAGTAGTAGCACAGTCACAATCACTCCAAAGTGCTTATTTGAGCCTAATCTGAAATCTAAAACATATTCTAAAATTGTCCCCAAAGAAAAGTAAAAAAAAAACCCACCTAAAGCAGCAGGTTTCGGTTCTTGGCCTCTTCAGTGTTTCTGCTTCACGTGTGTCGGTTCAATCGTCCAGATTTTGTTGTAGTGCTCAAGAGTCAAGAGGAAGAATGGCAAAGGCTTTAACCACAGACACATTAACACTGAACTTCACATCACATCCTAAACTGTAAAAAGTCACTCAAAAACTTGGATGGTAGTTGTGTTCCCAAGAGAAGCACAGTGCCTGATTGCAAGTCTGGACAAACTATTGGAAACGTCTGAGCTCAGGTTCAAACATTCTTTAAAATATGATCATTTCATGAACCTTTGTTGGCACAGACGTAGTTCTGCTAACCATGCATGGCACTTGTACATGTCCAGCTTTACTGTGGTGTCTTGAAAGACAGTGTTAAGAATAAAATGACTGCGAGAAGCTGTCCAGAGTCATCAACTCCGCCCCATCTGCTTACCCATCTTCCACCCCAAGGCCGACAAACCCAGGGTCCAGTTCATTTCAAGACCTTTGGCCATTTGTCCCAAACACGTACATCTCAGTATTATAACCAATCAATCGTTCTCATCAATCTCACCTGGATGGTTCTCATTATTGTTGATAGTCATTTAAGCATCAGAAAACCTTCATAATCCCTTTTTAATCAGCTGCTCTCTTTCCTCCTCAGTCATCAGAGATGGGATTATCATCTGGGATGAAACATCTGCAGCCAATTCAGATGCTGGCTGTTTTCTGAACAAGCCTGTGAGATGATCCCGGAGATAAAACCAGCCGCACTCAAGTTACCTTCAACAGTAATCCTCTCAGACCTCAGCTTAGAACCAGCAGGACATATCACATGTCTGCTAATCATTTTCTAAACTGTTTACTGAAACAACTCTGGTCCCTCAGACGAAGCAGAGGGGGACTTTATCTTGGTTTAGGATTTGTGCCGGAGGTCAAGTGAGCCCCCTGTTGAACCAATTTTCTACTTTAAAGGGCCACAAGGATCTGGGCTCCTCAGTGATCATCGGTTCTGTTTGTTCACTGACAACACCTGCCTTGTATCAGGTATCTCCAGACTGCAGCGTCATCTTGTAGGCCAACGAGTTCTGAAGGAAGCTACGTCAGTACAGAGACCAGGAAGTGACTCCTGAAACGCCAGCACCAAAATAAGAGCCCGGAAGTTTGTTCACAATGAGATGATCAGCAACTTTTTGATTTGATTGATTGATTGATTGATTGGTTGGTTGGTTGGTTGATTAATTGATTGATTGGTTGATTGATTCATTGATTGATAGCACTGTGTTAATCCCCAGAGGAAATTTCTTCCTTGTTTGACTGTCGGTAGCCGCCTCACAGAGCAGCCCCCAGGGGGTCTGATCAGGGTTATGTGGGGGGCCAGGATCCTGTTTAGGGGGGCTGCGAGGGGGCCCTGTTCAGGGGGGGCTGGTGAGGGGGTCCTGTTCCATGAGATCTTAGGGGCAAGGCTCCTGTTTAAGGGGGATGCGGGGGCCCATGACATCATGCTCTGGAGCCACACTAGCCAATCAGGCAGCTTCAGGCCATGACATCATGCTCTGGAGCCACGCCACGCTACTAGCGGAGGGTCATAAATATGGATGTGATGGTGTTAATGCTGGACTGGAGTGGGAGGAGCATTATTTATGGCACTGACTTTCACTTCGTGCGCTTGCAGCCTCTCAGTTTAGCAACACGACTGAGAAACGGCTGATGTTTCAAGACCTTGGACAAATTGGTTGTGAGGTTCTACTTCCAGACAGTCGGTTACAACGGTCTGCATCAGACTTCCTGAAGCCAGGCCGCAGTAAACCTCAACAAGACTGTTCTCAAACCTGCAGTCATGCTCCTGCTGGTGGCGCTGTTTGTTGGCCTCTTGTAGAACCCCATCTTAGAAATGTTGAATCATTATTCTGCAACCAATGTCTTCAGCACCTGATCATGTGATTGATCATCTATTTGATACATCCAATTACAATTGAATTACAACAGGATCACCAGCACCTTATTGCAGTAAATCTAAATGGATACGTACAACGGAGGCTTTTCTACTAGCTTGGCCTCTTGTAAACCTCTGAGCTGTTGGTGGTTATCAGTAGCTCCACACGTAGCTTTGAGCTAGTAGCATTGAGCTGGAACACAGAAAAGGGCGGAGCTAGGAAAACTTGACATTGACTCACATTGATCCACATTGACTCACATTGACTCACATTGATTCATATTGACTCACATTGACTCACATTGATCCACATTGACTCACATTGATCCACATTGACTCATATTGACTCACATTGACTCACTCATGGACTCCGATTTTTCTCTGGCCGACATGTTGGCTGAAGACAGAAACATTCACTCTTGTACAAACAATGTAGTTATTCTGTACACCTACAGAGCAGAACTTTTTATTGTCTTGTATTCTGCTAAGACAAATTGGTGAGACTGACTTATTCTCTAATGCTAGAGTCAAACAGAACTTCATCAGTGGCTGTTCAGGACGATGACTAAAGGCTGATTCATCCTCCAGAAGAAAAAGAACAAAGTTCTGACACTCTAGAGTCCTACAGAACAAAATGACTTAATTTACCTTGATCAGCTCCGTCTGGTCAAATTAGTGTTGTTGCTGTGGCAACCATCCAGGCAGAAGCTTCTTGGTGTTTCACTATCAAAACTTCTGCAGTGTGGTGAACTAACTTATGTGATTTGTCGAATTCTGTTTACTTCGGCATTCCGTCACAAGTTAATGACAGGGAATGTGCGCTGTGTATTTACGACCTGTGCACACATTCCAGCTCACTAATGACTGTATGAATCACATGTTAATCACACTCACAAAAAGGAATTTGGCAGGCTGTTGCATTTACTTAAGTGAAATATGCAGTTTGTACACGAAAATATCATGTTTGCCAAATGAACATGAATAAATCTTGCAGGATTTACTTGAAAATGAACTGCTTTGCTTTTATCTGATTCAATAAAGTCAAATGAATGAGAGACAGTCAAGTTGTCACGCACTTACGTAAAATTATGGCAGCTATCGCGAGAACACATCCCGGGATCAGCAAGGATGCGGGGAGACGACCTGTCCCACCGGCACATTGCCAGATGGCATGCGGATTGAAATGGAAGATTCTACCTTCATCTACCATCAAGCAATACTTGACCACGATATTTGTGTTTTTCAACCTAATTTCATGTTTTCTTTTGTTAAAAATGGTGGCCATCTGGTATTTGTGTGGCTGTGATGCCACAGACGGTAATATCGTAATCAGCAAGTTTTACTACTTAACGAGGTTACTTGGTAAATTAGTTTAGTTCATCAGTTAGTTGTTTAGTTCCCCAAAGAGCCGCTCTTATTGAGGAGCTGAGCTAAATGTTTGGCCCCAGCGCCGCCAGGTTTGGCAGCTGTGCGGGGGCGTGGCCTGTAAGGTTACAGCTTCTTCTGAGTATGAACTGTTGTTACAGAGCGAATATTTTCTTCTCCAGAGGGCTGATGTCACAATCCAACTTTCTTCTTGTTCTTCTTGTTCTTCTGGGATCTTCTGGGAGTCAGCAGGGGACTTGAGAGCTGATGAGCTCAGAAGGTCTTTAGACTTGTCAGTGTGGACAGGCTTGTGGTCAATGAAAGTAATTTGATTAATTGTTGAGTGCAGGCAGAAGAGGAAGTTTGAGTTTTACAAGGAGTAGTCAAGCACTAAAACTAGTGCTTGTGTGTTTCAGCCAAAACTGAATCAGCCTGATGCCTTCATGTATAGCAGAACGACTCCCTGGGGTCGAGGCAGAAAACCCCTAATAGTGTTTAGTCCAAAAACACAAAATACATAAAGCCTGTTGGACAGTCCTGCAGTAATTTAAGGTAATTTAACTGACAAACTGTTTTAAATTAACATGCTGTCAAATAACTGCCATCCAAGGATAAGATTTTCTTGGCAAATGTAGAAAAACTAAAGTCCTACATTTGTATTTAGTTTATTTTTACCAAGGAAATCTTCCAGGTAAGGCTTTGTGTCCATTCTGTTCTTCAAGGTGTGAGTTTGCATTGTTCTGAGATAACAGGACACTTTGACAGTGAACAACTCAACTCAACTCAACTTTATTTATAAAACACTTTAAGCAGCCGTAGCTGAGACAAAGTGCTGTACATTGAAATAAAAATATAAGAGGCAACATAAAAACATTAAAACAATAAAAACAATAAAAAGTTAAAGCAATAAAAACAATCACATGGTAAAACAATAAACAAAACATAAAAAGTTACAACAAAAAAAACAAAAAACAATCTAAAAAGAGAAGCTGAAAAAGAAGAAAACATGAACTTTGAGGGTTGTTTGTAACACAGACAAAGGCAAATCAAATGTTATCAGAAAGAAAGTCACTGCCTGCTGTGTGAGCAGAACTCTTCTGTTTCCTCTCCAACCGGCACTTTGAACTGTTTTTCCACATTTTCCTGATCATTTCACAGATTTTCCACCTCTTTATCCCCCTTTGAGGGAACCAGGAATTCCCAGACAGTAAAAGTATCTGTAGAAACATGACACTCACATCTGCATCCCCGTATGACCCAGCCTCCTCCTGGTTGGCATGGTGCCTGTACGTCATTTGGCTTTATGGAGCGAGCCCCGTGTGAGGAGACGCTGACGCTGAGCTCAGCCACGAACCTCACAGCCAAACACACACGGTTTGAGTCTGCAAGACATTACTGATCAGTGAGCAACAGAGGCTGAGCTTTAATGTGGCTGCTTGATCACATGAGCCTCAGAAAGCAGCCGCTGTGGTTGGAGAGGAATCCCGAACCCCCCCCCCGCCCCTCCATTCCCCGATCCTGAAGCCCTCAAAGCTCCGCCCCCTGGACGCCCTCGCTGTGTCTCCAGGGATTGCAGATGTGGAGTTAGTGGCTGGCAGGAGTTACACAGGATGTCTTTGTGAAGCTTCACTGTGGCAATCACGGCGTGTTGGACGGCTGCAGACACCAAGCTGCTGCCAGAGCTTTGAACTGTGAAAATAAATAGTGGATGGTGCTGCGCGGCGCTGGCAAGGCCTCCAGCCCTACACTCATCTGTCTTGGTGTACACACCGGTGGGAGTGTTTGCCTTGGACTCCAGCCACTGCATATGGTAGCAGCAGGATTTTTTGGGGCTCGATCTCACTTTAATAAAGCTGGCGGCTGAATATGAAGGGCAGGGATTCAGATTGTGATAGGTTTTCCTGGACTGCGCTCCGGAGTCCAGTCAAGGATGAGAACCGGATGACCAGCCAGAGAACCTGTGTCTGCTAGAAAGGTTTGCTCTGGAGCTGGAGGAGCTGGCCAGGCTGAGAGGAAGTGGGCCACTCAGAGGAAGGACATCCGCGAAGCACCTGGGACAGGTTGATTTGGATGTTTGGACGTTGAAATGGAACTTGTCTCGTGGCCAGCTCTGTGTTTCTTCTCAGAGATGAAGCCACTGACAGCTCAACACAGCCAGCAGAGTCAGAGTAAAGCTCGCGTGGGCGTTCCACAGGATCCTGCTCTTATGAGCCCCCTGTTGACACATTTTGCTTTGTTTGCTGCATCGTATACCCAAACCAGTAGTAGTAGCATCCTGAAAGACTGCGTGAGCAACTGGTTCTCGATACGCGAAGAACAAGGAGTCACGTTAGGTTATGGTTCCATACGTTTGGGGAGGATTAAACGATCTGCCATGCCTGACCAGAAACAACCTCCTCAAGTTTGGAACATAACTGCACTGAAAGGCTGGTTTAGTTTTTGGTCGGGCGAGCGAGCGAGTGAGAGAGAGAGAGAGAGAGAGAGAGAGAGAGAGAGAGAGAGAGAGAGAGAGAGAGAGAGAGAGAGAGAGAGAGAGAGAGAGAGAGAGAGAGAGAGAGAGAGAGAGAGAGAGAGAGAGAGAGAGAGAGAGAGAGAGAGAGAGAGAGAGAGAGAGAGAGAGAAGCTCTCCTCAAATGGTCACAGTGTGAATGGTATGGAGCTTGATCCAGGTCAAAAGGTTTGTTCATTTGAAAATGAAATGTGGTTGAAAAAAATATTTTGAAACTGAATGTTCAAGGCTTGGTCTTCAATTTACAAAAATTAAAAACACTATTCAAAATAAGAATAAGTGTATGAAACTCTTTTTTTTCATTTTACATATAATTTGGATTCAGCTCTGGAATTCTTTTGATAAAATCCTTCATTTTCATTTTTCACTCTGTTATATTTTTCTAATGTAGGTGTTATTTTTTCAGTTGCACGTTTTATGTTTTCAGATTACGATCTAATTTTTTCACATTCAAATCCTGTTTTCAATTTTCAATATTTTTTTTCCCCTTTCAAGATTTTCCTTCACTTTCACATAGTATTTTTTCAGGCTCAAATTTTGGCCCTATTCTGGCATGACGGCATGACTATATCTAACTAAGCAAAATAACATACACACTCACGTCTTTCTTTGAATGTGTAGATCTCATCTCTGTTTCACACTGGAAGACTTTCTCAGTGGTGTTGGAGTCTGCTATGAACTCCAGTGCTGCCTTGCCCAAGAGCAGCATTCTACAACCAACAACACTAAATATCTCTTATCTTTCTGTTGTGGAACGTGTGGTTGTGGTTAAAGAAAAAAGTGGAAATAGTAATATCACAAACCAGTCCTGCAGTCATGCATCAACGCTCTTCTTCAGGCCTCAGGCTGTTTGTCCTGTTCGTCAGGCCTGTTCAGCCTGCTAAGGCTGTTCAGGCTGTTCAGGCTGTTCATCCTGCTAAGGCTGTTCAGCCTGTTCATCCTGTTCAGCCTGTTCATCCTGCTAAGGCTGTTCATCCTGCTAAGGCTGTTCAGGCTGTTCATCCTGTTCATCCTGCTAAGGCTGTTCATCCTGCTAAGGCTGTTCAGGCTGTTCATCCTGTTCATCCTGCTAAGGCTGCTCATCCTTTTCATCCTGCTAAGGCTGTTCAGGCTGTTCATCCTTTTCATCCTGCTAAGGCTGTTCAGGCTGTTCATCCTGTTCAGCCTGCTAAGGCTGTTCAGGCTGTTCAGGCTGTTCAGGCTGTTCAGCCTGCTAAGGCTGTTCAGGCTGTTCATCCTGCTAAGGCTGTTCAGCCTGTTCAGCCTGTTCAGCCTGTTCAGCCTGCTAAGGCTGTTCAGGCTGTTCAGGCTGTTCAGGCTGTTCAGGCTGTTCATCCTGTTCATCCTGCTAAGGCTGTTCAGGCTGTTCATCCTGCTAAGGCTGTTCAGGCTGTTCAGGCTGTTCATCCTGTTCATCTTGCTAAGGCTGTTCATCCTGTTCATCTTGCTAAGGCTGTTCAGACTGTTCAGGCTGAACAGGCCTAATGGAAGTAGAACGTCAAAGCCGGATTCCCTTTTCTTAATGTTGGTCTGAACCAGAAAGCTCCTGTTTATCGCCCAAGGCCACTTCCTGTCCCGGACATGTCATGTGTATCATGTGTGTCATTTGTGTGTGTGTGTGTGTGTGTGTGTGTGTGTGTGTGTGTGTGTGTGTGTGTGTGTGTGTGTGTGTGTGTGTGTGTGTGTGTGTGTGTGTGTGTGTGTGTGTGTGACTGACCTTCTGCTGCAGACCTTCTAACCTCTTGCTGCAGACCTTCTAACCTCTTGCTGCAGACCTTCTAACCTTCTGCTGCAGACCTTCTAACCTCTTGCTGCAGACCTTCTAACGTTCTGCTGCAGACCTTCTAACCTTCTGCTGCAGACCTTCTAACCTTCTGCTGCAGACCTTCTAACCTCTTGCTGCAGACCTTCTAACCTCTTGCTGCAGACCTTCTAACCTTCTGCTGCAGACCTTCTAACCTCTTGCTGCAGACCTTCTAACCTTCTGCTGCAGACCTTCTAACGTTCTGCTGCAGACCTTCTAACCTTCTGCTGCAGACCTTCTAACCTTCTGCTGCAGACCTTCTAACCTCTTGCTGCAGACCTTCTAACCTCTTGCTGCAGACCTTCTAACCTTCTGCTGCAGACCTTCTAACCTCTTGCTGCAGACCTTCTAACCTTCTGCTGCAGACCTTCTAACGTTCTGCTGCAGACCTTCTAACCTTCTGCTGCAGACCTTCTAACCTTCTGCTGCAGACCTTCTAACCTCTTGCTGCAGACCTTCTAACCTTCTGCTGCAGACCTTCTAACCTTCTGCTGCAGACCTTCTAACCTCTTGCTGCAGACCTTCTAACCTCTTGCTGCAGACCTTCTAACCTTCTGCTGCAGACCTTCTAACCTCTTGCTGCAGACCTTCTAACCTCTTGCTGCAGACCTTCTAACCTCTTGCTGCAGACCTTCTAACCTCTTGCTGCAGACCTTCTAACCTTCTGCTGCAGACCTTCTAACCTCTTGCTGCAGACCTTCTAACCTCTTGCTGCAGACCTTCTAACCTCTTGCTGCAGACCTTCTAACCTTCTGCTGCAGACCTTCTTCCATGTGTCTTTCATTATCTCAGGCTGGAACAGCAGTGACTTCTTGACATTGCAGCTGATGGCCACAATTAGCACATTTCAGTCGGTCCATATCCTATAAGCTCTAGAAGCACCATTTTCTATCAGTGAGGTTTTCCTTCTGAAGGAACATCTGAGGACGGCCAATGATTTAGTGCCTTGTTGAATGAAGCTCAGAAGGAAAGTTGGCGGTAATTTTGTCCTCGTGTGAAAGTTCCTTCCGACAACTGAAGCACATGTTGAAAATGGGTATTTCTTTATCTGACTTTGAACCTTTGATTGCAGCAGATGTGTGAGCAGAGCATGTGACCAGAGTGCAAAAGCCTGCAGAGCTGCCAAGATGGCTGTTTCTCTGTTTTGGTCTCATTACTTCATTTCCTGCTGCATGGCTGCGATGGTGGTTTTGTTACCAGATGGACATGATACAGTGTGTGTACAGTGTGTACAGTGTGTGTACAGTGTGTACAGTGTGTACAGTGTGTGTACAGTGTGTACAGTGTGTACAGTGTGTACAGTGTGTACAGTGTGTACAGTGTGTGTACAGTGTGTGTACAGTGTACAGCAGTGTTGTAACAACAGTCTTCATCTCCTGGTGAACGGCAGGTCTGCTCTGCTCTCCAGGTTGTGGGCTTCGTCCCTCAGTACGGCCTGTCAGGATGAACTCTGGTTGAACTCTGGCAACACTGAAACAGCCAAAATATTTAAGATAGCCCGGATTATTAGAATATTCAGAGTTGGTGGTGTCAGAGATTAGTTTTGAGATCTGAATAATCGGTGCTTCTTCTCAGGATGGTGCTGCTCTGATTTCCACATTGCATGTCTGCAGAACATGAGGCCTGAGGGCCAAAGCCCACCAAGAGGCTCCGTCTGGTCCCACCCAGCAAGGAGCTTATAGAGGATTGAAATGCTACAATGGACTTCACTTATATAGCTTTCTAGCTGTGTGAGCAGCCCCAAAGCGCTTTTCATCGCTCATCACATTCAGCCATTCACACACACCATTGGACGCTGCAGCCGTGCAAGGCACTGTCACGCCAGTGAGAGCAGTTTGGGGTTCATCATCTTGCCCAAGGACACTTGGACATGTAGGCAGAGAGAGATGGGAATCGAACCTATACATTTCAGTTTGGGAGACGACCACTCTACCACCTGAACTATGCAAGTTTATTTTGACATTTCATTGTATTTTGCACCAAATGTTCCATTAAATTTGACTTTATGATGAGATTGTAATCATTTTCAGTACAAACTGTTTGATCTTGTAAAAATAGAGACAGTTTCATTCCAGACACTGTGACCACAACAACAAAAACTTTAAAGTGTAAATGTCAAGGTTTATACAGCAATATTTGACCAGTCTAGTCACTCAGGTTGAAACTGGACTGTATGTGGTCCCTGAAGTACATTAAATCTTATTCAATATTTATTTTGTATACATCTTATATACATGTGTATATATGTATTAATATTGTATACATCTTTGTAATGGTTCAGTTATATGCTTTAAAAAAACAGAACATATTTGGTGTTTGGGTCGTTCGATATCAACCGGTCCTACAATTTGTCGGAAGAAGCAGCAGTCTTGAAGCAGGAGTCTTGAAGCAGTAGTCTTGAAGCAGGAGTCCTGAAGCAGTAGTCTTGAAGCAGTAGTCTTGAAGCAGCAGTCTTGAAGCAGTAGTCTTGAAGCAGCAGTCTTGAAGCAGTAGTCTTGAAGCAGCAGTCTTGAAGCAGCAGTCTTGAAGCAGTAGTCTTGAAGCAGCAGTCTTGAAGCAGGAGTCTTGAAGCAGCAGTTTTGAAGCAGTAGTCTTGAAGCAGTAGTCTTGAAGCAGCAGTCTTGAAGCAGGAGTCCTGAAGCAGCAGTCTTGAAGCAGTAGTCTTGAAGCAGTAGTCTTGAAGCAGGAGTCTTGAAGCAGTAGTCTTGAAGCAGCAGTCTTGAAGCAGGAGTCCTGAAGCAGCAGTCTTGAAGCAGGAGTCCTGAAGCAGCAGTCTTGAAGCAGGAGTCCTGAAGCAGTAGTCTTGAAGCAGCAGTCTTGAAGCAGTAGTCTTGAAGCAGTAGTCTTGAAGCAGCAGTCTTGAAGCAGGAGTCCTGAAGCAGCAGTCTTGAAGCAGTAGTCTTGAAGCAGTAGTCTTGAAGCAGGAGTCTTGAAGCAGCAGTCTTGAAGCAGGAGTCTTGAAGCAGCAGTCTTGAAGCAGGAGTCTTGAAGCAGGAGTCTTGAAGCAGGAGTCTTGAAGCAGTAGTCTTGAAGCAGCAGTCTTGAAGCAGGAGTCCTGAAGCAGCAGTCTTGAAGCAGGAGTCCTGAAGCAGCAGTCTTGAAGCAGGAGTCCTGAAGCAGTAGTCTTGAAGCAGGAGTCCTGAAGCAGCAGTCTTGAAGCAGGCGTCCTGAAGCAGCAGTCTTGAAGCAGGAGTCCTGAAGCAGCAGTCTTGAAGCAGTAGTCTTGAAGCAGCAGTCTTGAAGCAGGAGTCCTGAAGCAGCAGTCTTGAAGCAGAAGTCCTGAAGCAGTAGTCTTGAAGCAGCAGTCTTGAAGCAGCAGTCTTGAAGCAGTAGTCTTGAAGAAGCAGTCTTGAAGCAGGAGTCTTGAAGCAGTAGTCTTGAAGCAGAAGTCTTGACGCAGCAGTCTTGAAGCAGTTGTCTTGAAGCAGGAGTCCTGAAGCAGCAGTCTTGAAGCAGGAGTCCTGAAGTAGTAGTCTTGAAGCAGCAGTCTTGAAGCAGCAGTCTTGAAGCAGCAGTTTTGAAGCAGGAGTCTTGAAGCAGGAGTCTTGAAGCAGTAGTCTTGAAGCAGCAGTATTGAAGCAGCAGTCTTGAAGCAGGAGTCCTGAAGCAGCAGCAGCAGTCTTGAAGCAGCAGTCTTGAAGCAGCAGTCTTGAAGCAGCAGTCTTGAAGCAGGAGTCTTGAAGCAGTAGTCTTGAAGCAGCAGTCTTGAAGCAGAAGTCTTGAAGCAGGAGTCCTGAAGCAGCAGCAGCAGTCTTGAAGCAGCAGTCTTGAAGCAGCAGTCTTGAAGCAGCAGTCTTGAAGCAGGAGTCCTGAAGCAGCAGCAGCAGTCTTGAAGCAGCAGTCTTGAAGCAGGAGTCCTGAAGCAGCAGCAGCAGCAGTCTTGAAGCAGGAGTCCTGAAGCAGCAGCAGAAGTCTTGAAGCAGCAGTCTTGAAGCAGCAGTCTTGAAGCAGCAGTCCTGAAGCAGCAGTCTTGAAGCAGTAGTCTTGAAGCAGCAGTCCTGAAGCAGGAGTCCTGAAGCAGCAGTCTTGAAGCAGTAGTCTTGAAGCAGCAGTCTTGAAGCAGCACTCCTGAAGCAGGAGTCCTGAAGCAGCAGTCTTGAAGCAGTAGTCTTGAAGCAGCAGTCTTGAAGCAGCAATCTTGAAGCAGCAGTCCTGAAGCAGCAGCAGCAGCAGCAGTAGTCTTGAAGCAGCAGTCTTGAAGCAGCAGTCTTGAAGCAGCAGTCCTGAAGCAGTAGTCTTGAAGCAGCAGTCTTGAAGCAGCAGTCTTGAAGCAGCAGTCCTGAAGCAGTAGTCTTGAAGCAGCAGTTCTGAAGCAGCAGTCGTGAAGCAGCAGTCCTGAAGCAGGAGTCCTGAAGCAGCAGTCTTGAAGCAGTAGTCTTGAAGCAGCAGTCCTGAAGCAGCAGTCCTGAAGCAGCAGTCCTGAAGCAGTAGTTTTGAAGCAGCAGTCCTGAAGCAGCAGTCCTGAAGCAGCAGTCCTGAAGCAGTAGTCTTGAAGCAGCAGTCCTGAAGCAGCAGTCCTGAAGCAGTAGTTTTGAAGCAGCAGTCCTGAAGCAGCAGTCCTGAAGCAGCGGTCCTGAAGCAGCAGTCCTGAAGCAGTAGTCTTGAAGCAGTAGTCTTGAAGCAGCAGTCCTGAAGCAGCAGTCCTGAAGCAGCAGTCCTGAAGCAGTAGTCTTGAAGCAGTGGTCCTGAAGCAGCAGTCTTGAATCACTAGTCTTGAAGCAGCAGTCCTGAAGCAGGAGTCCTGAAGCAGCAGTCTTGAATCACTAGTCTTGAAGCAGCAGTCCTGAAGCAGCAGTCCTGAAGCAGCAGTCCTGAAGCAGTAGTCTTGAAGCAGTGGTCCTGAAGCAGCAGTCTTGAATCACTAGTCTTGAAGCAGCAGTCCTGAAGCAGGAGTCCTGAAGCAGCAGTCTTGAATCACTAGTCTTGAAGCAGCAGTCCTGAAGCAGTAGTCCTGAAGCAGGAGTCCTGAAGCAGCAGTCTTGAATCACTAGTCTTGAAGCAGCAGTCCTGAAGCAGGAGTCCTGAAGCAGCAGTCTTGAATCACTAGTCTTGAAGCAGCAGTCCTGAAGCAGTAGTCCTGAAGCAGGAGTCCTGAAGCAGCAGTCTTGAATCACTAGTCTTGAAGCAGCAGTCCTGAAGCAGCAGTCTTGAATCACTAGTCTTGAAGCAGGAGTCCTGAAGCAGCAGTCTTGAATCACTAGTCTTGAAGCAGGAGTCCTGAAGCAGCAGTCTTGAATCACTAGTCTTGAAGCAGCAGTCCTGAAGCAGGAGTCCTGAAGCAGCAGTCTTGAATCACTAGTCTTGAAGCAGCAGTCCTGAAGCAGTTTCTTCTCAATCTGATTCTCCTCCTGCAGCAACGACTGTATGACATCAGCCTGAAATATGGCACACCACCAAAGTTTCTCAGAAAATGGGCCAAACTCTAACGTTTACTCAACATTTCTTCAACTTATCTTGGGGTACAAACACTTGGAATGAGTCATCTGGGTTTTCCTCTAACAAAACACATCTGCTGGAGAACCACCAAGGTTTCTGTTGCTAAGAAATATCAAGTGTGTAAGAAGCTGCAGCAGCGTCGGTTCATGGAAAGAAGTTTCTGTGCTGCTCGTCACTGTCAGTCCTGTGCTGGACCTGAACCCTGAACTACTTTCTACTGGGAAAGTTAGTGTCTTACAGAAGGTGGTTGTCGTGCCATTCAGCAGCTGGCCAGCAGGTGGCACAATGTCTGGGTATGGACATTGGTGATCACTTGCTGCTAATCAGCAGAGGTCCGTTTCACAAAGCAGGTTTATCGATGACCCCAGGTCAATTAACACCGAGTTGAGGGAAATGCGGAGTTTTCCGTTTCACAACGGGAGGTAACTCCAACCAGAGGAAGAGGGGTAACTCAAGCTTGTTTCAAGAAGCGGTGGAACGTCAACTCCCGGTCAGTTACCGGGGCAACAGACGCTCTAGAACTAACCTGGTCGGGAGCAGGT